>NC_081407.1:694061248-694131877 GCF_030272615.1 Cryptomeria japonica
AT
This sequence comes from Cryptomeria japonica, assembly GCF_030272615.1. Lineage (NCBI taxonomy): Eukaryota > Viridiplantae > Streptophyta > Pinopsida > Cupressales > Cupressaceae > Cryptomeria > Cryptomeria japonica. Next base: position 694,061,251 of record NC_081407.1, read on the forward strand.
TTTTGAGAAATCCTCTATTGTTAAGGATTTTGCTTCCTAGATTTGTTGAACTCGATCCTTCAAGGCCTAAATCATATCAGATGAATCTTCAAGTGTCTTCTTATCTTCTTTCAGGAGTTGAATATCTATGCACTTCATATCTTTCTGCATAGTATTAATCAATTCTTTTAACTCCTTCAAAATTTTGATGGATTCTTCATGCCCTTGTTCAATATTTGAGTTCTTCCATTCAATATTTTATTTACATATGAAAAGCACATTGTCATCAAGACCATGTACTGGTTTTTCTGCCAGGAAGTTAATGACTCCATACCTTTGGGTATCCCTCATTTGTTTCAGTACAACTACCCATTTTCTTTTCTCTTTTTCCTAGGTAGTTATTTCTATTTCTAAATCCTTGCCTACTGACTCTGCATTTTCAAATACCTTAACCAGATCAGAAATGTAGCTTGTACCTTACTAGGCAATTGATTCCATCCACTCATTGAAGATGTCTTCTACCATCCGGCTTCTCTAAACCTAATCAAACAATCTCTGGTTCATTGGTGACCTTGGCTCAAATGACAAAGGTACTTGAGAAAGTGGCTGTGGATTAGGATCCTGCATGACATTGATGTACTGGGCCATCTATATTATGATTTGTTTCATTTAATTTTTATTCTTTTCGTCTTTCCAAGTCCTGGGCAGAATTCTCTTGGTGGAGATCTCTAGGTGTTTAGCGTTCGTAGCTCAAGAGGTCACCCCTAAATCAATCTTCTCAATAACGAAGTCATTCTCAGTGATATTCTCAACATCTTTATCTGTTGGGGATCTAGCCACCTCTGCAATCCAATGCCTTGGTTGTTCATCCACATCTATCATTGCTTCAATTTTAAGTCTCTTGGACTTTGACGTTCTCCCCAAACACTTACTGACCATGTCCTCCATTGGAATTGAGATTGGAATTACATTTCTTTTCTTGGTAAGTGAAACACTTAACCATTTGGGAACAATAGATGTTTCCTTGGGTGGAGGTGATTGCTAGTTAGTGATGACACAACCATGGTGTTTACAAAATTCTCAGTTTCTTGAGTTTCCTTTCCCTTATTAGTAGCACCAGCAATGAGCTTGTCTTGCATCTGGGTATCCATCATCCCTTGAGTTTCTTCTTCGGAGTCCAAATCTACTACAAGTGGACTTGTAACAAGTTTCTGACTGCTCTTCTTACTACAAGATTTGGTGACATGAGCAGGGGAGGAATTCAAAGAAGATTCTCCTAAGTTTGTAATTTTGATTTTCTCGGTCCTCTGTTTCTCATTACCTGCAATATCAATATCAATGTCAAAAGAGGGAAGAGATACTTGAGAATTTGCACAAGTTCGACCAACTTTTCTACTCTTAGGTGCAGACATGGGTTGTTGTCAAAAACGACGGTCTTTTAGCCATCTTTCTATCTGTCTAATCACATCGAAGGTTCTAGCTTGAATGTTGTCATCCCCTTTTCTATCCCAATCAACTTTTGGAATAGGCTACCCCTGTATCTTCTCGTTGAATTTGATATCAACATCTTCCTCGCCTTCATCCTCTTGTACATCGAAGATATTCATGGACAAAACCATTGTCACAATTTGTTGAACTGTGAACCTCAACCACAATCTTCTTCTTTCAAAAAATACCCAAAATATTCCCCTTTCCCGCCGTCATTTTCCCTCCATGATACACACACCACTTCTAAATGAAGCCTCGAGCTATGAATTTTGAACTTTGAACCTTGAACGAAGAACTGAAAGGCTCAAAGGTTCAAGTTCAACTCTAAGGAAGAACATAGAATAGAACATAGAACATAACATAAAACAGTCTTCATGGCATAACAACAAAAGACAGCAAATGAGAAAAGACATAACTGACACACAACCAAATTTGAACCTTGAACCTTGAACTGAAAGGTTCAAAGGTTCAATTTCAATATGTACTTTCAACAAAGCGCTTGCCTTTACCATGGAACAAATCCACGAAGACAACTATCTTTAAAGTGCACTTTGAACTTGAACTAAGACAAGGTTCAATGACTTGAGTTCAAAAGAAGGAAATACACAATCGAAAAGGTAAATGAAAATTAAAGGATGACCTTTGAATTGAAACTCAAAGAAAAGAAGGGAGGACCAACACGTGGAAAACCTCAAGGAGGAAAAACCACGATGGGATTGGAGACCCACAATATCTATCCACTGATCAGATGAATAAATATTACAATAAGGGGCCTACACATGTAGGAAGACACACTGCTTGGAGCCCACTACTCATCACAATGGAGTCTCACTGACTATAGAGATTTTAAATACCTCAAACTATTTGGACAAGAATCCAGAGAGAAGAACTTCCAGTGATAGCATCAAACATGTGAGATTACAATTCCAGTTAAGCTCAATATCGAAGGTCTAAAACCTCTTACATAAACCTAACTCGATCACCTATGATCGACCAAATCCCCTACACAAATGATTATTACATTATTCGCACTTTGCCGATTCATCCATCCATCCATATGATCTACAATGAGATCTTAAATATATTTATACCAACCCGGGACCTAACCAATTAGGTCGGTCACCCAAATGATAATTGAATAAATCCATTACATAATCCTAAAATAAAATCATAAAGTATGTAGGCCTAAGGCCAAACAAACATCACCCAATCAATAAAACATCCCAGAAGTGCATCAGAGGATCCACCAACACGTTACATGAAAATCGATCCATAAACTAGATAGCACTGGACCTAAATTAGATCCACACATGCCAAAGCAATGACACCAATCAGTCGACATCAAACACAATCATCATCTTCATCAACATCTTGAATCCCTTCTAGAAGATGCACCAACACCACTTATGCATTACATCAAAGATCTTCAATAAAGCTCTACCAGTGAAACCCTTACCGGACCTAGAAAGCAGGTTTACTAGAACATGAGATAGCATCCGATCATCAAGTCAATACCAACTAACTGAAACATAATTCAGAAGCATATGAACCATCCATACAAACTTATTCCATCATCTAGATCATGCTGCTAACAATCAATTGATAATCTACCCAATCCAATGCTTCTACCAGAAATCGGTAAACAACCATGACAACTAGTGTTGACATCAATAACAACACATCAATGCAACACATAATCAATTCCATCATATTGCCAATATAATGATCATTACAAGTATTGGGTTTTGTAAGCTTCCATTGAAGGAAAGCAATAATGTAACTCTAGAGATGAATAAACAACAATCCTTTAACTTAGAATATTTCTAATCAATTGCTTTATTCATACTGAAAAATGCATAACAAAAATAACAATAATATTCTTAACATCTCATAAATCTAGGTAAGAATCTAATCTGCATTACAATGTATGCTCAACAGCAAAATGAAAAACTAAAGAAGCATTAACTCAGACAAAATTGTACTTTTATAAATAGTGTATGACAGTAGAACAATTACTCCTCCAAACTAACTAAAACATGTGTCTATCTTCCATAGTATTGAGGATGACCTATTCTAAAGAGAAATTGAAATAACAACTAACTCTAACATGAGTCCCAATTTGAATTGGAATCTTTACTCAAATGACAACAACAAATCAAGAATGTGCAATAATCATTCATGTAAATTTATGAAACATAACTCCATCATTCCATAGTCTCCTACAATCCTTTCTTGCATTTATTGGGTAGGAAAAAGTCAATATAACCTCATTACAACCACCTTCTGGTTGATGACCATTTGAATTGTTTCTTGTGAGAAGTAGGGCAAGATCTCATTTGGCTATAGGATGACTGTGATCCCTTAAGTTGCATGTTAGTTTCTCAAAACAAGCATTTATTCACATTAATCATTATTTATAACACATTGACATATATCAACCATTGATTTTCTCATAGCATATTCATTTAATCACATGCCATATATATCATTATTTGGATATAATTATGGTTCAGGATATAGTTTAAAGTATATATAAAAGTCTAATAAAGTGCCAGTAAAGTAAGTGAAATAGTGATAATTCTACTCATCAGAAAGTATGATCAAAATGATGAATATGAATAATTGATTGGAACCACTATGCAGTTCTAAAAAAATATCGCACTTAAAAAAAATAAAATGAAAAATTGAGTTTGTATGTGCAAGATACAAGAGTTTGAATATCCAGGGATCAAGATTACATATAGAGAATTCTAAGAAAACTCAAGCTTTCAGATAATAAGTGTCTAAATAGAATACCAGTTATTTCATAGTATAGGAGATAATTTTTTTGTTGATATTTCAAGAATGGCCTAACAAAGGGACATTGAAAGGTTGAGAAAAGGCCTTTGGAAGTTTGCATTCAAAATTACAGACTAATTGGGTGGGATATTAGGTGGATAATGAGTGGTGCACCAACAACAAGTGGATTAAGATATTCATACATATTTACTTGATTATCTTAGCTATATCATGCACACATAATAATATTGCCTAGGTGTGTATCTACTTGGATAGGTGCCATATCCTTAAGATGCAACATCTTCTAGAGGCATATTTTTATCTTTAGTTATTTACTAGAATCCTCATCTAGTAACTTAGTAGTAGTTATGTGCTAGGACCTTTCTCTTAGATATTTCCAATATATACATTTTACTTTTTGGCACTTGAACATTTCCTTTGTGCATATAGAATTTTTGCATTCCTATAAATTTAATAATTAACAATTAAAATTAGGTACATTGAGATGTTAAATCCACTGTAGAAGAGAGATTTTGGATACTAGCACAATAAGTCATTGAAATATAATAAAAACTATAAAATAGAGGTGGATAAACTCCTCAATAGACCAACATCTTCCATGGATTACAAAATGGAGGAAAGAACACCTCAAGAATAGAGAGATAGAGACAAATACTAAGAACCATAGACTAATAAAGATGGATGATTAGAAATTATTAGAGTATTCCTTACTTCTCACTATCTAATAATGAAATTCTATCACCACTACTCAAAATAGGTTTTTTCTCATAAACCATATTGATATGTTTAAGAACTTGTTAGCCAAGTATAAGAAATGGAGGGAGTGTTTATAGAGAATTCATGTTGCTTTGAAAGTGGAGTTAATAATGATGGGGAGATCTTCACCTAACTACTCACCATGAGTTGCAAAATCATTTTTCAATTACAATGGGTAGTTATTCTAAAGGTTGGCTATGATAACATTGAAAATGCAATTGATTACTAAATAAGTTTGTACTTGAAATTTGGAGAATACCCCTCAAATAAATTTTTTTCTCATTGAGAGATTATATTCTTAAAAAGTGTTTGTTGGAGTTTGGAGTCATCAATTATATGTTTCAGAACATATTTTTTATAGTCTAGTTTTAGAAGGTTTGAAAATTGGATGAGGTCCATCACATGAAGGAGAGAAATGATGCATCCATATCGAAAAAGTTATAGAAATTTTAGTCAACAAGGAGATTCACACCAATCATAATATGAATGACATTTTCTACTTTGTCATAGCCAAATTTAAAAACCTTCATCATTTTTGCCCTATCAAAAGCACTAATATCTACAGGAAACCAAGATCCCTCGTAGAAGGATAGGTGGGAGTAATACATGATTGAAGGGAAGAAAAGTCACAAATTATGTTTTTAATTATAAAATAAGATTTATATTTTGATACATTTGACAATTCTTATATTTGGGAAATATTGGAATTATTATAGTAATGTTTTCTATTTTCTGTATTCATACTTTACTTAAATATCACATGTTTTAGTGGTCAAATAGTCAATAATAAATTTACATTTCATCCTTAGCAGAAAGTAATTTAAATAGTTATCCTAATTTATTTAGTAAAATATATCATTGACAATTGAATTAAGTGTGGTTTAAGGATAGCTCTATCTTTGTGATCGATTTGTTCTCACTATTTACAATCTTGCATGCACTAGCAAATTGTCTCCTTTGAAAGAACATTGATAGCCTTTTGAAAATTGTGACATGGATTGATCCTGCAATATTCCCCTACATAAATACAAGAACCCTCAAAATGATATGAGAATTGGTGTGGGGCTCTAGGTTTAAACTTGGTATAAATCTTAGAAATCATACATTTATTTTAGTGAGCACAAACATAATCAAGTATTTAGTGGATACTATTATGAATACCGATATCTTCCTTGAATCCATCCAACCACATAGAGCTCTCGATAACAAAATCTTTTTATAGATTTTGTTGTCATGCTTTGTCTAGTTAGATCTTTCAACACATTGATTAGGGTGAGACCTCCCTTTCTAATCCATTTATTTTCCACTTGTCTACTTATATCCATGAGGTCCACATGGATGGGGATTGTTAATTATGAAATTTATTTACATAAACATTTACTTAGATGGATGGTATAAGTTGTGTTTTACATGCATGGATTATAGAGGAGTGGAAAAATTTATGGAGAATGAAATCTTTGTGTGTCCCTATAATAGTTTTTTATTTAAATCCTTGATTACAAGTCTATCATGGAGGAGCTTGTGTTAAAATCTAGACCCTAGATTTTGGAATTTAATTTCCTCTATATCATGCCATGGCTGCACAAATTCAATATTTGACCATATTTATTATCCTCTACCTTTCTATTGGTTCAACTACCTTATTTTGCCCTATTATTTTGACATTAAAGAGCTTACATGTAATTAACAATATTATTGGGAAGTATCTCATTATATTTGAATCAACCATTAATTCCTCATGTTTCACTTATGTCTACATTATTGTAAAATTAGATTTAACCTAGGGGCTCCCAAGGAAAATACTTCTTAAGTTGGACGTGGAAGATGGAAGAAAGTAATAGACAATGAGAAGATTAGATCTATATATAGAAACTGTTAGCCAATTGCACATCATTCCTTCTTATGCCACAAAAATATTATTTTAGATTTGAAGAATCAACAAAAGAAAACCTCACCTAGTGGAATTCACTTTCCTCACGAAGGATCTCACGATGTATATAATTTTCTTTATATAGTTCTACTTGAGCCTCTCATTAATTCCCTAGATAAGGAATCTTTTGAGTTAATACTTGTATCTATGGATAATCTCAAATCTTTGCCATTGATTTCAAGATGGGGACTTGACATGTAGAGAAACCATGTATTTACTAGAGGTGAAGCCTCCCAGGGATGATGCAATGCATACAAGTGTTGTTAGGCTACATCACACATTTCTTCATCGTTAGATTAAGAATGAACAAATTTAAGATAGAAAAAAGTACCTTCAAGATAAATCATTAGATGCCCTTGAGATCATCAAATAAGGGCAAAGATGAGTACGACCTTTGTTAGAGCTAGTGACCAATTTATTTTTTCAACACCCCTATTTACAAGGTTGATGCCAAACAAAGATGTTTATCTTTTTAATTTAATTTAAGAGGAGTGCACTCCACATCCATAATTCATATAACCCCAAAAATATACATTTAAACAAATATTTTGTTTGAAAATATAAATATAATCAATTAATACTTGTTTTAGGGAAATAATGTATGGATTTTTATGTATTAAAAAACAATAAATTTGGTACTTATATTTTACATGTTCAATCATTAATATTTAGTTTTATGTATATTTTTAACGCCATATGTTATTTGGATCACTTTCATTCTCTTTAAAAAAACCTAACACTTACAATCACAAAACAATTTCTAGACATACAAAAACATGAAATTCTTATTTTTTGTGTCATTCAAGTAGTTAAATTGAGTTTTTGATCCTTCATTTACAACACCCTAGTTTTTCATTCTACTTAAAATTACTCATCAATGTTTAATAATCAATAACAATTTAACATCTCGTCTCTATAAAAAAATAATAAATAATTGTCCTACTTTTATTGACCAAAATTTATCTTCAACCATTACAATTGAACTAACTGATATTACAGAGAAACCATAACTCATTTACTCACTATTGTTACATTAAATAAATATTCACTCAGTTTTCCTTATAGAACATTGCCATTATTGACTTAGTAGTGTAATGGATTGTATAGTTTGAATCACAAGTCATACTACTATAAAATTGTAACTCATTGATGCTTACACTTGGAGAAATTCCAAGTAGCAGGAGAATTGTATGTAAAGGATGACATAGGCAAGCTAGTGTGTGGAGCTGATTGACTTATTTATGATGGAGTCAAAAACCTTCGTATAGACCAGGGAAGTAATTCAATGAATAAATTCATACAAACATCTAGTTTTAAGAAAAGCTCACACACGAGACTTCACAAGAAATGGTTTAGTTGTTTTTGTTTCTATTTTTAGTAATGTTCATTTCTCGAGCATCAATAAAAAAACATTGTATTTGAATTATGTAAAATTATTATTTGATTTTATTAAGTATAATTCTGCAAAAATTAATATTAAGCATTGGTTATGAGTTTCATTTTTGGTTATTGATTCATTAGGGTTCATTACCTTATTTCTAGTTTACAATTTTAATATATCATTAGTTATAGTCTATAATTTTAATATATGATTAGTTATGCTTGGAAGATGAATATAACGAACCACATTATTATTATATCACATACTGTTAGATACATGCATTAAAACACGATAAGTTTCTTTTGCGTCTAATGTAACTTTACGTTGTGGAATATTAAAGGGCATGAAGTACGATTTTAAGAAGTCTTTGTTAAATTGCATCGTAGAGAAATATACTCCGTCTTTGCAGGTGAAGATAGACATTGCCGATGATTTAGTCTTTGGTGAAATAGAAAAACATATTGGTTCACAGTCTTTAATGTTAAAATGTTGCAACATAGTGTGAAATACTGACTATGATGCAAATAAAAGATTTTTGTTAGTTCTATCTCTTGTGATCCCGATGCCTAGGAGGAATTTATTAGCTCCCAAGTTCTTTATGCAAACTATATTGAAATTTGAGACTTCACATTTCTAGTCATCTCTTTACTATTACCAACCTATTTAAAGTAGAGATGTTGATATGATTTCTGACCTTACATATCACAACTTCAAAGCATATGAATCAAAATTTTGATATCATATTCTAAGAGAGTGTTTGAGACCATGTAGAGATTTTATTATCATTTACAAACCAATTTCTCATTGCCTTTTACTATAAAGCACTCATGGTATGTCGTAGATTCTTACCTTCCCTCATCATGTAAGAAAGTTATCTTCATATTCATTTGCCCAGTCTCAAGATCAAAAGATACTACAAATGATAATAAAAATTAAATTGATGTAAGCTTCAAAACTAGAGAAAAATTTCACTATAATCAATTCCCTTAACTTGAAACTATCCATTTGTAACCAGTCTAACCTTGTAATTTTCACCAATATAATTTGAATTGAATTTCTTCTTGAAAACCAATTTGCAACCAATAGGATTCATATTGTTTGGTAGTTAAACAAAATCCCAAGTGTCATTCTTCTTTAAAGAAGCCATCTCATGATCCATGGTCAACTTCTAGGACTCGAACCATCATCCATTTGCATTGCTCCAATCATATTTTTATGCCCATAAGTGTTAGTGTTATATCTTACACACATGCCCTATTTTACTATTGGTAAATTGTACCCCTATTTTTTCCCCTTTAATTTGGTGTGTTCAAGTATAGTTTTCTTTTTCCTTCCTATTTTCATTGAGAGTATGTGTAGCGTCCTAAAATTGTGACACTTGCAATTTCGACTGCATTTCGGTCTTCACGATGGCGACGCAACACGCAACCTGAATGGAGACCCTGAAACTTGCTCACGATACTGAAAACTGCATTTTTCAAGTACCCTGGCCTGAACCTCCTTGCACCCTGCTGTCCCGGGAGGTGGGACCAGAGCGCCCAGCGCCCTGGTCCCCAGGACTAGGGCGCCCAGCGCCCTGGTCCCCAGGACCATGGCGCCCAGCGCCCTGGTCCCCAGGACCATGGCGCCCAGCGCCCTGGTCCCTGGGTCCTATTTTTGGCCCGGTCTCCTAAGGAGATTGCGGGTCTTTTTATTTGCAATTTGGAAATTAACTTTCCTGGTCGACCTAAGGTCGGGAAAATCAGTTTATCAGCCCTAAATGACAAGTATATAAACTACATTTTCCTCTCTCATTTGGGTAGATGGAGAAAAGGCGAAAGCAAGATTCAAGCATTCAAGCATTCAAGCATTCCTTCTAAGTCTCCATTCAAGGCTAAGTGTTGCATTCAAGACAAGGATTCAACCATTGAAGAGGAGATCACATATTACATGCTACATACAACATACAACATACAACATCTAAACCTTCGCACATAAGGATACAAACATCCTTAGAACAAGGTATCAGTACTTGTTTTACAGTCATTTACATTTACAGCTCTTGCTCATTTCTTGGTTAATTCCAAAACCGGGGTTTGACCTAAAGGCAAACCCCTAATCCCTAACCCCCCAATCGTCTTCGCTTTTCTGTGTGTAGGTTGCAGGTACGCGGGTGAAATTGAAGATCTGGAATCCTTGTGCAGAGACGAACAGATCCCCCTTCGTTTCGCGGATTTTTCGGAGGACCGTGGCACCGGGCGCCATTGTCCCGACAACTTTTGCTCAAATTTGCAGGACAGCACCGTATCGACATTTTACTCCTAATTCCAGGTCCGCAGCTTCATCTTATAACCCAAACTCAGTTTATAAGCGAATCTTTATGACTTTCTATGCATGCTTAGCTTAATTTCCTTAACAACATTCTTTACAAAAGAGGGTAGCCTTGCTTTCCTAACCCTTGAAATTCATTTAGCATCCAATCTTGCATTGCATGGGATTGGATCTTATGAGTTTCAACCCCTCTTTTGAATGTAAAGTCTCTCCCCTAAGTGAAAAACCATCGAATCCTAGCGAACCTCCCTTCTCTCTCCTCGGAGTCGGAAGAGGGGAGAACAACTAGGGTTCGATCGCGATTTTTCGCTTTACATTTTGGTGAACCTGACGTGAACATCCTTTCTGATTATTCATTCCTAGATCTGAAAATTGGATTCCTTGATTACATTTCCATGTTTGATCTTTTGCAAAATTTTAGAGGTGATTGCATAAAAACCCTAAATTTTCTTTTTAGTAATTGAACTTGCGAAATGTCTAAATGTTAATGCTTGTTTCAGATCTGCCCTTCTATTATAAATTTTCAATTCATGTCTATGCTTTAATTTTGAAAATTAAGTGGTTAAGTGTCAAAACCCTAATTTTTGAAACCCTCTTGATTCAACCTTTGTCCGACAATTTCACTGATCAAAACATCTCCAAATCAGCTGTAACTTTGGATTCCGCAATAAAATCACAGTATCTTTCATCCCTGAAAATTTGGAAAAAAGTTGCGAGGACCGTGGCGCCGAGCGCCATCGTCCCCGACATTTTTTCCGAAATTTCGGGAGCAAGATCTTACTGTGTTTTTCTGCTAAAATTCAGAATTTTGGCTGATTTTATCAATTTTAACACCTTCAAAATTACAGTCAAAGTTGGTCTTGTGATTGCATGGATTAAGGCTTCTAAACATTTAAAAATCATTGAAATTGAAATTTTGTGTCAAAATTGTGTTCTTACTGTCCTAAATCTGAAAAGTGTGTTATCATTCATTAAAAATTTCAGTGCTTTATTCAAATTCTTGCAATTTGTGACTTTTGAAATTAAGTGCTTAATTACAACAACTTCAATTTCCGCTTTCAAAATTGAATTTTGCGTGAAATTGAGTCAATTTTCAAATTTCAAAATTTGCATTGCCCTTGACATTCCCTCTAAAATCATAAAATTCAAAATTTCAGTTTCCCTCTCTTTTTCAAAATTCAAATTTTGCATTTTTCGACAATCTTGGTAGGGTTCAATTTCGAGATCGCAACTTTAATTTGGCCTATCTACAGATCGTAAAATCACTCAATTTTTTTAGATTAGCTCTAAAATCATCATACCTTTCATCCTTGCAAATTTCGAAAAAAGTTGCAAGGACCGTGTTGCACTCCGAGCGCCACGGTCCCGGACATTTTTTCCGAAATTTCGGGAGACTGTCGTGATTGCATTTAAAAGCTTAAATCCAGAAGATTGGCTGATTTTACTAAAAATTGCTACCTCTAAATTCAAAATCTTCTCTCTCTTTCTAGTGCATGAGTTTTACAACAATAAGCCCTACTTACACTATTCCCATTAGACGAAGCCGTAGAATTAAGTCTTTCCAAGGTTTAATTACTAAGGAAATGGAACCTAATTTGAATAGCCTTTTTAACGAGGACATGGGTAATTCCTCTAATCCTCCTAATGATGAAGAAGCTCTCCATGAGGTTTCTGTAGAACAACTTTCGAAATTGGATAACCAATTTGACGATTTTCGACAATGGATGTCTCAAGAATACCCTGATAGTCAAGCTCTACCTTTAATTGAGGGTCTAAAACGTATGCTTCAAAGTGATAAGAATGGAATTGATATTTTGCGTGGTATTGCACACATCGTGGATTCGAATGTGATGCCTATGAAGAGTTGTGCTGAAAATTTAGGTTATACACAACCTCCTACTCAAGTCAATCATTCTATTCCTTTGATGACTTCTATTGCTAGCATACCTACCTTTACATCAAACATAATGGCTACTTCTACACAAGACATTCCTCCTATGATCACCAGTCATGGGGGCAACCCTTCTTCTTCAATTAACCCTCTTCCTTCATTTAATCCGACTTCTTCATTCATTCCTCCAATGAGTGTTCCTATTACATCTCCACAAATGAACATGACGCAAGGGGGCAATTCATTTAACCATTCCATTCCTCCTTGTAGTGTTCCTCCTGTCCAATCATCTCCTATGACTAATTATCATAGAGTCCCACCACCTTACTCTTTACCTTCTTTCAATAACATAACACTTCCATCTCAATCTAACACATCCAATATGAATTCTTCGACTGAAGCGACCATTAATAATCTTGCACAAACTGTCTCCTCTTTACAGCAACAAATTGCCTCTATGAATCAATCTAAGTTTAGTGTGCCCACATTTGATGTTGCGAGCCCACTTTCTCTTGACATTGTTCGAGCTATCCCTCCTAAACATGTTGAAATCCCGCATTTGGAACTATATAATGGTAAAGGAGATCCTCTAACACATGTTAAGACTTTTCAAACAATTTGTACTGATTTTGCTTATGACCAAAGGTTGCTTGCAAAACTGTTTACTAGAACATTAAGAGACAAAGCCCTACAATGGTATTGCTCGTTGCCTTCCTATTCTATTAATTCTTTCGAACAACTTGCAAATGCTTTCATTCAACAATTTCAAAACAATATAAGTCCTAAGGTTACTTTGATTGATTTAATGCATTGTAAACAAGGTGTTAAATAAAAAGTGACTGATTTCATTGGTAGATATAAGCATTTGTATGCTCAAATTTCTTTTCCAGTGCCTGACAATGATATTCAAAGAATCTTTATTTCTAATTTACAAAAAGATATTCGAGACAAACTTCTGTTTTCTGAGTTTACTTCTTTCCAACAGTTGTGTGCAACTCTTCACAATTATCAACTGACTGTGAGTCAAATGGAACAATCACATCCTATGGCTCCGAGTGATAAGGGTGATAGCAGTCAACAACCATTTGGGAAGTTTAAACCAAACAGAGATTCCATCAAATTCAATGAAAACATCATCAACAACAATGTGAATGCAGCATCAGGTGTGCCTCCTATTTCTAAATTTTTCAAGAAAGAAAGAAAGTATACTCCTTTGAATGAATCATTGCATAGTATTATGAATAAGTTATTGGAACAAAATGTGCTTACTCTTCCTCCTATAAGACAAATTGATCCTGCAAAGATTACTTCACCTTATTTTGATAACAAATCTTTTTGTCACTTTCACCGTCAACCTAGGCATGATACTGAAAAATGTTTTTCTTTAAAGGGTAAAATTCAAGATTTGATTGATAACAATACTATCTCTGTTTCTGGAGTGAATGATAAAGGCAACACATTTGTAGCTCCTCCTAACTAAAATCTTCAGATTTTCACTAATCCATTGCCTTCTCATACCTCTAATGCAATCGAGGCTAATGATTCCTCTCTCTCATCTGATGGTCTTGTGTCTATGACTCCGAATGTGATTAACTTTGTAGAGCAGCAAGAAATCCCTAAAGAATCTTCCATCACATTTGATTGCAGTGAAACTATCAGGGCACCTGATGGTCCTTTATATATAGTTGCAAAAGTCAAGAATACACCTTGCCGTGGAGTGCTTATTGATCCTTCATGCATGATTAATGTTATTACTGAAGAATTTCTTTTTACTTTGCAATTGAATCAAGTAATCTATGACAAAACAGATGTGATTGTGAAATTATTTGATGCATTTTCTTCTCTTGCAATTGGTTCTATTACATTGCCTGTTGAGATCCATAACAAATCTCTTGATGTGAACTTTGCTATTATTCCATCTTCCGAACAATTTCGTGTGAAGCTTGGCTATCCTTGGCTATCTTCCATAAAAGCTATTGCTTCTCCTATTCACAAGTGTTTGAAATTTCCCCATAATGGTGAAGTTGTTACTGTCAATCATAGTCTCTTTAAACCAGCTGAAAGAACCTCTAGCGTTCCTATTGATTACTTTTGGCCTAAAAAATTCCAATCTCTTCCTCCGCGAAGTGATCATCTTTTCAAATCTTATCAAAAATGGAAAACAGATATGATCTTATCTCTAAGTGAACCTAGAACACCTAAACTTGACATTCCTATCATTCTTGAGAAGGAAGTTCTTCCTTTGAAAGATAAAACTAATGTCTTTCCTCAAGAAGATTCCCAACCCATCCCTATGGATGTAACTATGTCTATGCCTCATAAACCTCCTAAAAGTAGACCTATCCCTCCTCGTCATGATGGACTTGGTCTCCTTCCTCAACCAAAAATTCCTCCTTTATATGGAGCAGTTCCTCCTCCTTCTTTTTATAGAGAGAAGAGACCTTCTCCTTCTCCTATTATCCAGCCTAAGAGACCACAACCTAAACACCCAAGTGCTAAGGACGAGAACATTCCTCCTCCTCAATCTTCTCCACTTCCTACTAAGACTAGACGAAATCGTTCTGCACGTGAACGCCGGCGAAAGCGTCGTCTTAGAGCTCAAACTTTGCAATCTCCAAAAACACCTTCAACAAGCATTATTCCATTTTCTCCTCAGCCGGACATTGAGCCTAAATCTCCTAAACATAAGATGCATGATGGTCTTGATCCTATGCGAGTTAAAGATCCTATTTTTATAAATCTTGATGATGATATAGATGAAAATGTTATTCATGATGAAAATGTTATTTCTCCTGCTTCTGATAGTGAATATGAACTTGTTGATATTGATAACCATTTATCTAATGAATTTTCTAAAGCACTTATCCTAGCTCCTAGACAAGAACACCGCGGCTTGGGATATGAACATAGCCCTTGTTTGGATCTAGTGATAGCTCCATCTGCTGTGTTGGATGTTCTTCCTCTAGCATGTTCCCTGCCTTCCCGAAACATTGATCAGCAAGATCGGGGGGTAGATGACATGCTAGACTAGTTACATTAGCATAGCAGATTCTCTCCTCCTCTCTTGTGTTACTTCTTCTATATGTTATTCTCATTCTTCTATTTGTCGTCCTTAGTGTTGTCTACTTGAGGACGATGCAAAGCATTGAGATCTCTCGATCTCTCTCATGTTGACTCAAAAGACACATGTGTTCCCTTCTTCTAGGTGACCTTCCTTGATTGGGGAATGAAGAACAATTATGCATACATACATATGATATACATGAATTATCATACAACATACTGACCCCGAGGAAAGTGAAGTCACCTCGTGCTTTATGTTTTGTGTCTATTATCCTTGGGTTTATCTCACACTTGGGGGCTAAATCCTTGCGATAACGTGCTCCTTTTCCTTTCTCATTTCTTATGTGTATCACTACATTAAAACAATCACCCCCGGTGAGGCGTGTGCGATCGCTTTAACGTAGGGGGGCATACATCCCGTTCATATCTTTTCAAGATACTTGAAAATTTCTTGGTAAATTTAGCCTTGCCTTGAAAATTTTTGATATCTTTCTTGCATGACTCATAGTGAGGGAACCTTACTACTGACAGTCATGGTTCTTCCTCGTGATCTTCCCTTTTACTTTGTCAATCGAAGTCGTAAGATCCTTAGTCCACTGGGGGCTTGGTGTATCTTGCCTCCTTGACGTGGTGAAAGTCTTTCAATGATTGTTCCTTGTACTTTACCGGAAGTATGAGCATACATACTCCCGCTAAAGTGGGGGCTAAATGTAGCGTCCTAAAATTGTGACACTTGCAATTTCGACTGCATTTCGGTCTTCACGATGGCGACGCAACACGCAACCTTGTTGGTGTAAATAATTATTCATCATGGATATTATTACACGTACTTAAGTTTACTTAGGATAATGCATTTCATAGTAGTTTGGATATGAGACACTTGGGTGTTTGTGTCACATTGGGATAGTGTGTGTAGGAGAAATTCCACCTCTTATGGTGTTGATCTTGTTATTACACTATCATATCCACTTATTGTGGACTGATAATTCCACCTTCGGTGGGTGATCCACCTCATGTGGAATATTATACAATTTCTCCTACCTACCCACACCTATTTCCTACCTACCCTTGTTTCTTATTGAGCCACATGTCATGTTTGTGTGCTCATACATATCCCTAGCCTTGCCTATATAAGCAGGTTCATCTACATTGTATGTAACAACGATAATCTAGTTGATTATTGATCATTTTCTATTGATGAGAATACAGTTTATTCTTGTCTCATATTATGTCTCTATCTTGTACATTTCATTGACCTCTTGATCTTGGCAAAATCCAACATGGTATCAGAGCTATTGGAGTCTCATTGATTCATCTTGAAGAGGCATTATTGTGACGTCAAGAGGCAGATCTGAGGAGCAGCATCTTTTGGAGGCGTCCTAGACCAGATCCGACCTCGCCATTGCGTCCGGAAGGCCATTTCCATGAATTTTGGTTATAAAGTTGGCCTATTTTGGTGAGGAAAATTTTTTCCCCAATTTTGCTAATCGTACGGATTTTTCGAATATTCATATTTTTTTTCAAAAATTTTTTTTTTTCGTTTTTTCTGAAAAATGTTTTGAAAAATCGAAAAAATCAAAAAAAAATTCAAAAAATTCGAAAAAATAAAAAAAAAGCGAAAAAGAAATCAAAAAAAATATATATTTGTTTGGGGGGTCCGCAGACCCCCCCGTACCCTCGTACCTGCGCAGGTTGCAGGCTTTTCGCAGATCGTACCAGCTGTCTGCCACGCCGACGTCCTCCGTCCACGCCACCGCCCGAGCCGCGTTCCTTCCGCTCCCGGCAGCGCCGCTCAGGTTTCTCCCGGTCCGCGCCGAAGCCCGCACATACCTGCCTCGCCAGTACCCCGCAGACTGTCCTTCCGGCAGCACCGTATCCACGCCGAGTGCCTCCCCCGCGTCTCCGGTTCCGGCAACGGCTCCTCCGGCGCCGGCAGCCACTCCGCTGTGCCTCCCGTGCAGCATCCCTCCGCCCTTGGTTCCTCCGTTCCCGCCGCGTCCTCCCTACGTTGCTCCCGCCACTGGACTCCTCCCCGCCGGCGGCTCTACCGTCCCTCCGCCCAGCGGCGCTGCCACGAACGCCGCCACCGCCAGTCCTCCGTGCCGTGTTGCCACCAGCGCCCTCCGCCTTCAGCACCGCCCGTCCAGACAGGCCAGCTCCTCCGCCACGTGGAGGACCGTACAGACAGACAACCTCTTCCGTAAGCAGCGTCAGCTATTCCGTACAGTGACACGTCAGCGCACCACATCATCGCCCAGTCACCCTGCCACATCAGCATCCGTACAGTACGGATCGCACAGCCAACTGTCCGTATAGTACGGACGACACAGTCAGCATAGGGGCGAAGTTTTGGCGACGGTCATACGGCTGTCAAATTTAACACAATGTTTTGCTGACGTCAGGGCCACATCAGCAGGGTTTGAAAATTTTTTGACCCCCTCTCATTTGCATTTTTGATTTTGCAGTTCAACTTCAAATGGCCATAACTTGCTCATTTTTGCTCCTTTTTGGGTGCAATTTTTTTTGAAATGGGCTAGAATTTCGTGCTCTCCGTAGTGGTGAAAGAATTATTTGATTTTGATGCATGGATTTTTCAGAAAATGCAGTTTTTGGTGACTGTCCCTGAGTAATCCCAGTTTTTGCAACTTCAGAGGCTTCGTTTGGGGTCATCCGACCTCCTTTTTAGGTGCCGTTTTTTTTGAAAGTGCGTATTTTTTCATCTAATTTCACGTGATGCTATCAGATTGATGTCATTGTAAGTAGAAATTGTACTTTCAGATCTTGGCCATTTTTGGCTCTCTTGGTACTTGTATATTTGCTTGAATCTCAGTTAGATTCATTGCACTATTGATTGAAGTCTCTTGTATCTCATTTGAGAAGTTGTAAAATTTGCATCATAAGTCCACTTTGCCTTGTTTTGCAAGTGGCTCATTGTAATCGCACTGAGTATAAAGTGCCAAAATCATCACTTTAGGGGGGGTACGTTGATTGATTGAATTTGGGGGGTGTCTCTTGTGCTTTTGTGCTCTTGTGTTCCTTCCTTTTTGCTGCTATGGGTTCTTCTAAGTTTCCTCTCTTAACTCCACATAACTATGCTACTTGGAAAATTGATGCATGGAGTAAACTTATGGAAAAAGGACTCACTCATTACATTGATGGAACTATTGTTGCTCCATCTGATCCTAAGGCTGATCTAGTTGGTCACTTAGATTGGCTCACTAAAAATATCATGACAATTGGTACCTTAAGAAAGTATGTATCAAAGGATCTCATTTTTCATATTGAGAAATGCACTCTAATCAAGGATGCTTGGCAAAAGTTTCAAGACTTGTATGGTCAAGTTGATGAGATTAGGGGATATCAAATTGATAGTGATCTCACCATGTTAGATCCCAAGAACTTTGATACTATACAAGATTATGTCACTAAGGCAAATGAGTTGAGGGCACAACTCAAAGATTGTGGCATTGATAAGAAGGATACTCAATTGATATTCAACTTGATAGGGAAGCTTCCTCAAGAATATGCAGCATTTGTTTCTAGTTTCCAAACTCATAGGATGACAATGGGTTCAAGCTACAAAATGCCTACATTTGATGCTTTCAATGAAATGTTGATGATGGAACAAACTAAGTTGATAAGCATGGGCATTCTTAAGGCTTCTTCTAAGTCTCAAGCATTAGTGGCAAATCAAGGGAACAAAGGAAATCAAGGAAAGGACAACTCAAACAAGAAGAAATGGCAATCAAAGCCTAAGGACAAAGCACCATCTTCTCCACAACAAGGAGATTCATCCTCTTCCAAGAAAGATAATTCACCAAAGAGAGAGAGACCTACTTGTGCTTATTGTAAAAAGATTGGTCATGAGGAACATCGTTGCCATACTAAGAAGATTGATGAGCTCACACATATCATCAAAAAGCATAACATTGATTTGCCTAAAGTCTACAAGAAGGATGATTCATCAACTTCCACTTCCTCACATTCAAAAGGAAAAGGGCAAGCTTTCATGGCTTCTACAAGTGGAAAAACTCACTCTTTTGGAACAAGAAAAGGAAAAGCTCTATGTGCTACAACAAATCATACTTCAGAGAGATGGCTTCTAGATTCAGGGGCTTCTCATCATATGGCATCTTCACAATCTATGTTCTCTACATTTGAGCCTTGCACCATGCCACAGATTTTGATGGGCAATCATACATACATGGATGTGATTGGGAAAGGATCTATTGACATTGGGGATAACTCCTTCAATGATGTGTTGTGTGTACCCCACTTGACAAACAATCTCCTTTCTATCTATCAAATCACACATGGCGCAACTAAGAGAGTTGTGGAGTTCACACCTGACTCCGTTTTTATTAGAGACATGGAGACTAGAGCTATCATTGCAACTGGGGTGGTTGATCATGCATCTCGGTTATACTCCTTTTCAGATTTTGTTGATGATGATGATTTCACATTTGATGATTCTACACATGTTGATCACACTTATTGTGATGATTCAGATTTTGAGGAGAACTTTGGACACTTGAACATGGGGATTCTCACATGTGAACCCGTTCTTGAGTCTTGTATTTCATCTTCTCATATTGATATCACATCACCTATTGCACCTGATGATGCAGATAGTGCGACAGTTTTGCCTTCATGTGATTCAGTGCAGCAGGATATACATTGTCTTCCAGCTTCAGATTCATGGGATGATTACATGACAGATATTGCAGGTTTGTTTATGGAATCCTACATTGCAGATTTGGGAGACATCATTGATGACATTCATCTTCTCTTTGATGAAGATGATCCTTCTTCGATTGTTGCGAGGGCACACTCTGACCCTCTTGTTCATTCTCTACATGATCATTCTTTCGAGGTTGACATGATTGTGGATACTTATGTACAGCAGTTGGAGGAGGTCTCTTTATGCTTTGAGGAGACACATGAGTCTTTGGATATTGTTCTACATTCATCTTCACTAGATGTTGGAGTTCATTTTTCAGTAGTGTGGAGCAGTTCACCACCTTTGGAAGGGGTATCTTTCAGCATCGACATGAGGACACTTGAGCAGTTTTCAGAGATTCCTTTCATCATGAGTTTTCTTCATACATCTTCCCTTCATGATTGGGGAGACTTCATGGATACACCTTTGGTTTTGTTTCTTCCTAAGGGGAGGAATATTGTTCGACGTTCGTGGAGCAGTTTCTTCATACATCGAGCTTCTATCATTGGTGCAGATTCTTCATTAAGGGAGGATCACAGTTTGACTTCTCTTCTTCTCTCATATGGGGGGGACTTTTTCCTCACATGGGGTTTTGTTCCTCACATACTTCTTTGAGAGTTCTCTTGTATAGCTTTCATCTCTCTTTTGGGGGAGGGTTTTTTCCCATTGGGTTTTTCTCTCTTTCCCCACTTTGTGAGAGATTTCATTGCATTGGTTTGCATGCATTTGCATTTGTGCATGAGTACCTAACATGGCCTCGTCGCCGGGACCCATCTTGCATTGCTTAGTTGCATTGTAGACTTAAGTGCATTCCCCTAAGTTGCACTTAAGGGGGGGTGTTGGTGTAAATAATTATTCATCATGGATATTATTACACTTACTTAAGTTTACTTAGGATAATGCATTTCATAGTAGTTTGGATATGAGACACTTGGGTGTTTGTGTCACATTGGGATAGTGTGTGTAGGAGAAATTCCACCTCTTATGGTGTTGATCTTGTTATTACACTATCATATCCACTTATTGTGGACTGATAATTCCACCTTCGGTGGGTGATCCACCTCATGTGGAATATTATACAATTTCTCCTACCTACCCACACCTATTTCCTACCTACCCTTGTTTCTTATTGAGCCACATGTAATGTTTGTGTGCTCATACATATCCATAGCCTTGCCTATATAAGCAGGCTCATCTACATTGTATGTAACAACGATAATCCAGTTGATTATTGATCATTTTCTATTGATGAGAATACAGTTTATTCTTGTCTCATATTATGTCTCTATCTTGTACATTTCATTGACCTCTTGATCTTGGCAAAATCCAACAAACCTGAATGGAGACCCTGAAACTTGCTCACGACACTGAAAACTGCATTTTTCAAGTACCCTGGCCTGAACCTCCTTGCACCCTGCTGTCCCGGGAGGTGGGACCAGAGCGCCCAGTGCCCTGGTCCCCAGGACCAGGGTGCCCAGCGCCCTGGTCCCCAGGACCATGGCGCCCAGCGCCCTGGTCCCTGGGTCCTATTTTGGGCCCGGTCTCCTAAGGAGATTGCGGGTCTTTTTGTTTGCAATTTGGAAATTAACTTTCCTGGTCGGCCTAAGGTCGGGAAAATCAGTCTATCAGCCCTAAATGACAAGTATATAAACTACATTTTCCTCTCTCATTTGGGTAGATGGAGAAAAGGGGAAAGCAAGATTCAAACATTCAAGCATTCAAGCATTCAAGCATTCAAGCATTCCTTCTAAGTCTCCATTCAAGGCTAAGTGTTGCATTCAAGACAAGGATTCAACCATTGAAGAGGAGATCACATATTACATGCTACATACAACATACAACATACAACATCTAAACCTTCGCACATAAGGATACAAACATCCTTAGAACAAGGTATTAGTACTTGTTTTACAGTCATTTACATTTACAGCTCTTGCTCATTTCTTGGTTAATTCCAAAACCGGGGTTTGACCTAAAGGCAAACCCCTAATCCCTAACCCCCCAATCGTCTTCGCTTTTCTGTGTGTAGGTTGCAGGTACGCGGGTGAAATTGAAGATCTGGAATCCTTGTGCAGAGACGAACAGATCCCCCTTCGTTTCGCGGATTTTTCGGAGGACCGTGGCGCCGGGCGCCATCGTCCCGACAACTTTTGCTCAAATTTGCAGGACAGCGCCGTATCGACATTTTACTGCTAATTCCAGGTCCGCAGCTTCATCCTATAATCCGAACTTAGTTTATAAGCAAATCTTTGTCACTTTCTATGCATGCTTAGTTTAATTCTTCTATCAACATTCTTTACAAAAGAGGGTAGCCTTGCTGTCTTAACCCTTGAAACACATTTAGCATCCAATCTTGCATTGCGTGGGATTGGATCTAGTGGGTTTCAACCCCTCTTTTGAATGTAAAGTCTCTCCCCTAAGTGAAAACCATCGAATCCTAGCGAACCTCCCTTCTCTCTCCTCGGAGTTGGAAGAGGGGAGAACAACTAGGGTTCGATCGCGATTTTCCGCTTTACAGTATGATTTAAAATAAAGTGATGGCTGATTTTTATGAGTTCCAATTTTAGATTATATGTAGGTATTTTGTGTCAATTGACATAGGAAAATTTAAGTTTTCATTCGTGTAGAATTTTTTACTTATGAAGGACTTTTGTAGTTTAAAACATGAGATAACAACCTTCATATGTCCAAAATTTTCCAACAAGCATTCCCTTAGTTAAATAGTTCATATCCTTGCGAATTTAATTTTGTGGACTCTTGATGGACTAGTAGACATTTGTTGTAACTAGTTAAATTGTTGAGTACATCCATGTTGAAGTTGTCTTATTAAATCTTGATGGACAAGTAGATATTTTCTTTGTGATACTTTCTCTAGTCCTCCATTGATTTCTCATAGGGTATTTTAAAATTCTAAGTAGATAGGGTAATGAGTTCTTGATGCACAACTAGACTCCCAACTTGTCCCCAATATCCCAATATTTGGTTTGTAAGTTTTTCTAATCTTGATTATTTGTTTGAGTTTTCTTGTAAGGTAATTTTTCTTAGATCTCAATATATATCCAAACATTTGATATCATGTAATTTTCACTCAATTTGTAATCAATTCACACAAAATCTTTAGACTCGTCGTAATGTGGTTTGTGTCTTTTTTTGTAGGATTGTGGAGTTTTAAATAATTAGTTCCATTTTTTAAAGCTCTTGATGGAATTGACTTCTTAAAATCATTAAAAACACAT
The DNA here is from genome assembly GCF_030272615.1 of Cryptomeria japonica. NCBI lineage: Eukaryota > Viridiplantae > Streptophyta > Pinopsida > Cupressales > Cupressaceae > Cryptomeria > Cryptomeria japonica. The sequence goes on from NC_081407.1 coordinate 694,084,804, forward strand.
TAAGGTAATAAAATAGTTTTTTGGGTGAAAGCATAGAACGTGGTATTCTAACTAGAAAGTAGAATGAGTCATTTCAATGCTTGATAGATAGTCTTTCATGAAACTTCTATATCATTTCTCCACAAATTGTTGAAACTGTAAAATGTGTCAAAATATAAAAAATTGGGGAATTAGGAAGATAAGTCGGAATACTTCTATTTTAATAGAATCCTGATGGTTACTTCTCTATCAAATTCCCACAAGAGAAATTTTCATCATAAAATTCAAAATTTTAGACTTTTGATTAAGAAATAAAACTTCTCACCTCATGGCTAACTTCTAAAAGTCCTTAGGATTTTTGCACTAAATTAATAAAGATAAAATTTATATAATGGAAACGTATTGAGATTTTTGAGATTTTAATGGATTAAAGGAGTTATTATTCAAATGTCTCAACCTCCTAGCCTATTGATTTTCCCTATGAAATTTTTTCAAGCATGAATTTTGATTGATATTGGGTGTCAAACATGCAAAGTTTCCTTCCCCTACTTGCTTTGAGTATCTATTAGGAATGATCTCCAAACACCAACTTCCAATCATTTTCACTATGTTATCTTTTTAAGTCATTCTTTTGGTCATTATTTTGACCATATTTCTAATGGCATAATTTCCTTGATATCTCTAATCCTCAATTTCTATCATTTAGGTCTTATACCCCTTTTTGGAATTGGAGATCATGTGGAGATCATTTTTTTTCTTTAGAAGATGAGTTATGGAGTATACTCAACTATTGACCTCTAGATAAATCTCACACAATTTGAAATTGAACAAGTGTAAAGTTATGATATTTATCTTGATTATTAGACATACCTTTTCCAAATTCGTTAAAGTTTGACACCCTATTGGATTTCAAAATATTGTTATAGTTGAAAATTTTGCTAGGAAATATCAAGTTTTAAATTGAACCTAAGATGCACTCCTAAATTATAGGGAATCTAATCTCAACTCAAGTATGCCAAGTAATACTCATAAAATACCTATCATCAAGATAGGACTTACCAATATCAAAATTATCATTATTAGAAAATAAATCTTTATGGGGAGTGATGTAGAAAGAGGCACTAGATTTGGTTATATATGGATCCTCACATGCCTGCGTGGCATGGGTTGCAATAATTGCATCTAATTCATCCTAAAAAGATTTAAAATCTGATTCATTATCGAGTTCATTATTTTATTTCTTCTTATCCTTGTAGTCCTTTATGTTGCCTTTCTTATCACATTTTATAAATTTTACTTTGTAATTACTAAGAGAATTGAATCTCCTTGAAGACTTGATCTTCCCCTTGTCCTTTTTATTGTTCTTGTTTTCTTTTTTCTGTGATCTTCTACATGTAACTCATGCTTCCTTGGATGATTGAAATATATTACATCTCATGTAAGAGAAGTTAGTACCTCATCAAGCATAAAATTTTAAGTATTTCATCCAATGACCATCACTATATTGTCCCATGAGTTTTGAAAAGAACGTAAGACTTGAACATGCTAACAAATAGTAATTGGCTTGTATTGCATGTCCATAAAAAGAAGGACATGTTGGGGTTCTAAAGTGGTCACCTTTTTTCTAAAATAACTAATTTTTTAACTTGGATGAGAAATTGAAGATACATGCACTCAAAATTTGAAGATATTTTGAGATTTTAACATATATATGCCATTCACATTATTATTGAGAAGTATGCAATTGCATTTGAAGAGACCATTAGCTACTCCTATTTTACTTATCTCTACATTATTAAGGAATTAGATTTAACCAAGGGGCTCACAACCAAATATTTCTTTAGCGGGAAGTATAAGTTGAAGGAAAATAATAGACTATGACAAGGTTGTGTTTACATGCAAAATATATTATCTAATTGTGCATCAATCTTCCATATGCTATAAACTTATTATTTTATACTTGGACAAATAATTAACAAGAGAAAACCACTCTTAGGAGATGGGCAAATTGAGTTTCATCACTTTGTGTTTTCTCTAGATGATACATCTAGGATTAATATTCCCCATGAAATATATCCCAATATTGTTACTTCTTTCTATCTAGTTCTAGTTGACCCTCCAATTGACTCCCTACATAAGAAGATTTTTGAGATGATGGTTGTATATATGGTATAATGTCAAAGGTTTGGAATTAATTTCAAGATGTATACATTCCTATAGGGAAACCAAGAATGTCCTTGAGGTGGAGTCTCCTGGGGGGGATACAATGCATAAGAGTGTTGCTAGGGCTAAATTATACATTTCTTCACCTCTAGATTAGGAATAGAAAAAAATAAGAAAGAGAAAGGTGCCTCCTTAGAGTAAGGCGAAGCATTAGACATACATAAGATCATCTAAGAAAGGAAAAAATGAGAATTATTTATTAGAGTTAGTGATTGAATTTTATTTTTGAACAACAATACTTATAAGGTTGATGCCAAAAGAAATGTTTACTTCTTCTTTTTTGTTTTTTAATTTTATTTAATAGGAGTGCACTCCACATCCACCATTTATGTACCAAACAAATTTAGAAAAGATGGAAAAATCAAAATATAAATATTAAGTTCTAAATAATAAATATTTTTAGTGAAATTAGAGGAATTTATATGTATTTAAAAATGAGAAATTTTATCCTTATATTTTACATATATAGTCATTAATATTACGTTTATGTATATATTATTGCTCAATATGCTATTTGGATTATTTTGGTGTTATTTTTATAAAAACAATTGTCAATTCCAATCACAAAATGTTCTTTCGACATGTAAAAACGTAAAATCTTATTCTCTATGTCATTCAAGTTATTAAATTGAATTCTAGTCCTTCATTTTCAACACCCCGATTTATCATTCTAATTAGACATCACTACTCAATAATCAAATAATAAAAAACAATTTTTACATTATATCTCTATCAAAATGCACTAAATAATTGCCCCACTTTTATTGACCGAAAATCATCTTTAACCATTGAATTGACCCAAAATCATCTTCAACCATTTAATTGACTAACACATTTATTGATTCTTGTTACACCAAACCCATTTTCACCCAATTTCCCTTATAACAAACTTGCCATAGAGCATTGCCATTGTTGACTTAGTAATGTCATGGACTGTATGATTTGAATCACAACTCTCATTACCATAAAATTCCAGTCTTTGATGCTTGCACTTGGAGAAAGTGGAAGAGAAATTCCAAGTAGGAGGAGAATTGTCTGTAAAGGATGACTTAGGAAAGGTGGTGCGTGGAGCCCAATTTGCAGAGCTGATTGATTCATTTGTGTTGGATTTCAAAGGCTTCGTGTAGAGCACGGAACACCAAGGGAGTGATTCCGTGAAATTCATTATCATCACAATGCCCCAGATTTGCAGAGAAATTCCAAGTAGTGCGTGGAGCCCGATTTGCAGAGGTGATTGATTCATTTGTGTTGGATTTCAAAGGCTTCGTGTAGAGCACGGAACATCAAGGTAGTGATTCCGTCATCACAATGCCCCAGATGGAGAGGACTCTGCTACTTCAGGAATTTGCATGAGAGGTAATTCAACGATTTCTTGTGTAGTAATTCAATGAACCAATTAACTCTTGATTTATAAGGACTAAGGTAATAAAATGATTTTAATGTAATTATGTTGCGTTGTTATAGAGATTTATTAACTCTTTTTGAGATAATACATTATCGTAAAATAAATAAGGGAGTCATTGCATCCATAGTATAAAACTATCTCTAGATAACATCCTTATGCCATGATCAATAGTAATGTTGGTCAACACATTAACATATTAATCCTTTCCATATAATTGTTAATTCTTTAACATAAAGGCTTCCATTTTGTTGAGAAAGGTTTGAATTTAATTTACAATTTTGTTGATATTTTAGCCTTGAGCCCATTTATTCCTAATTGAATTTATAGTATTATGAGATCTTAATTAGATGTAAATAAGTTTCTAGGCTTAATAGGAACATCATGACTTCTACTTTGTCATTTGTTCCTTATCTTATACCCTTCAAGTAACACCTATCAAATTCCCTTTATGGTCTCTTACAATACAACTAGCTTAAAACATGTCTAGATTGCCCCATCAAATCTTAGCTTGTCCAACCCATCAAAAGAGCCATCTAACTGATTTCTTTCGTTTGATCTTAAAAGAAATGAACTATAACATTTTCATAAATTAAATTTTTTTATATATTTTATAATATATATTTACCATTTTAGTTAATAGATTTTAATATATGTAGTACCCCTCCTCGATCAGCCTCTTTTGTATGTTTTGAGTTACTTTAGTGACTATTCTGTGGAACATTATTGTATTTTGATTCAGATATTATGCGATGTTATTTCATACTTTATCTGGATTTATGGTGTATGATTTTATGTAGTATTTCAGTGCTTATGCGTAATGTTATTTTTTATGGATCATTATCATGGACTGACACTTTTCCCTTATATTGCGATGCATTATTTATATGTTGCTTGTTTGCAAGTGTATTGGGATGCGAGGGGATGATTTTACTTCACTCACTCCCATGAGACAGGGAACATCACGATTCTCCTTCATCGGTATAACAATCACTTTATGTCAAAGTATATGTGGTTGTTCAATATATTCAATTTTTATTCTTTTCCCAAGAGTCTATGATATTTGATATATTTATTTCAATGATGCTTTCATCTAAATTAGAATATTGTAGAAACATGGATATATATTTTGCAAAAGTTAAAAATGTCTTATAAGAAAACAATCATCTTTATTCTCATACATGCAATGAGAAATATAATCTAGAGTTATTTCTTAAAACGTCTTTTAATCCTTCATCATTGTATTGCCATTACATCTAGAAAAATTGATAAAGTTTGTTTATCTTTTGATTTTGTCAAAAAACAAAAATTTGGAGGCCAAGACATAAATGTTGTAGGTCTTGTAGTGTTGCAAGTTTTCAACTCAAAAAATAGAAGGGATTTAGCATGACAATCACTCTATCACTAACTAGCCACTAGTAGACCATTTTGTAAGCACAAAAAAAATCCCAATAGTTACCCATGGCCATCAAAATTTTCTCCAACTATCAAATGACTATTGTAGCCATCAACATATCAACACTCTATGGTCATCTAATTCATATTGATTAAAGATTTATATAAAATATCTTTGGAAAGGTTAAACTAAAGAGTTTAAACAACTAAAGATTCAATAGAACATTCTTATTGTTTACTTCATAATTTTATTAAAATTGAAATTTATTGTCAATTCTTCTGTATGAGATTATGCACATGCACTCAAAGCTCCCTAGAATGAATTGCACACTCCTCAAATTGAAACTATATCTCACATGTCTTTGAATTTGTGCTATTTGGTTAGATACCTTTTACTTAAATGATTATTTGAACATCTTTGAAAGATAATTGAGAATTTTAGTCTATCTCCTACAAAGATTATTTAGATATATTATACAAGACTACAAAATAAGACCATATTTAAAAATTGTTGGAGCGATCTCCCTCTTACTTATAAATTAAGAATTTTTACATATCAAAAAGTTTTTTTTTATTGTTTTGATGGACCACTTTATAATTTTCATATGGGCACCTACATTTTCATATGGACACCTACAGTTTTGGATGAGGAGCCCAACTTGCGTAATAGTGGTGCTTCTCGCAATGTTGAAATTTAGTTAGATATACATGTACACATATATTTATAACTTGCAAACTAACCCTTTAAAAATAGAACTTAAATATTTAAGATTCAATTTATTTAAAGTTATAATGTATGTACCTATGTCTCCTGATGAACAGAGTCGGTGGCAATGTGCAAATTATCAAACATCGCCCCCTACGCCTGCAATATAAATTACACACGAACTCACATGTACATTATTTGAACATTCATTATTAAGTTATATATATATATATTAAAGATCAAATCGAATCTACTTGAACATGTACATGTACACGTGGTTGTAGATAAACATACCTCGGGGTCTCTAACTGTAGTACCCCTACTTGTTTGAACTCATTAGACTCATATTTTATTATTGTTTGTTTTCAGTGGATACATTACCATGATGTGTTATTCAGATTTTTATGATATTATTTCATGCTTTATCTGGATATGAGATGAGTAATTTATTTACAGTATTTCAGTACTTGTGATTTATGGCATTTTATGGATTATTGCTATACACTGACACTTTACTTTATCTATGCAATGTGTAATTATATGTTGTGTGTCTGCAAGTGTATTGGATGCAAGGGGACAATTTTCCTTCACTCATTTCGGTGAGACAGGGAACGTCATGATTCTCCTTCATCGGTGTCTATGCTGTGTTTTCTATATTGTATATATGCATGTGTGGTTCGGTGATGCAGGATATTGCAGGTACAAGTACCAGGTAGGTACGGGGTATTGTCTCCACCTGGCTTCACAAGTCTGAGCGTGCCTTATATTTTCTGATGGAAGTGGAGGAGATAGTAGTTAACCGTATTTTACTTAGTTACACTCGTGTGAGTGTCGTTAGTTGGTCGTCCAGCCAGTTAGTTCGGCCTTCGTATTTTGTTGTTTGATCTTTTATGAGTGTTTGCTTGATATTTGTTCAGTTTGTGCGTTTTAGTGGATTTGATTTATTAATTAAGTTTATGGAGTTATCTCATAGTTGAATTATGTATGCATTGATATTATAAATTTAATTAATTAAAAGAAGTTATGAAATTAAGTTGCAAGCTGCATGATATTAGAAATATATTTTATTTTTGTTTTAGTGGAAAATAAATTAGATTAATTTCATTTATTGTTTCCTAGAATTTTAAATAAATAAAAGAATAAATAGAATAAAAGAATAAATAAATAATAAATGAATAAAATAATTCATTAAAATTATAGCATTGCTTTAATTTCTTTATTTAGAAAATTAATTAATTTGCATGAGAAAAGAAAAGAATGAGTAATGATTTTTAATTATTGCATGTTAAACTTATCCCTTTGTTAGAAAATTGGAAACGAAAATAAAATTGTTTTTATTACTAAATTTAGGTTTTTGGGAAAAAGGATATTCAACCTAGAAGTTTAGTTTAAAAAGAGGAATAGGTCATTATTTTAGGATAGACAGGAAACATGTCAGGAATTTAGGTGAAGAAATTTATTTGGAAGCTTGTTGAAAAGATTAGGGCTCTTCTACAAATTTCTTCCAGGAAAGCTATACCAGGTTGGGTGGCTTCTTTTGATTGTTGTTCTTTTTAAGAAATTTTTTCTACTTCTTTCATCTCTATGAATGATGTGTGTAATAAGGTGTTTGTCAAATTTGAAATCCTGTTTGATTATTTCTTATTCTTGGTTAGAATCCATTCCTGAAGTTAATTTTTGGTTACTGGAAAGAGATTATTTCCTGCGTGTTTGTGGATTTAATTTTTAGAGAATTGGGAGTTTATTATGGCAAATTTTGCCAAGATTTCTATTGTGCATGGAAATTTCAAGATTTGGGAGGAATGGGGTTTACTAGAGAAATCATTCCCTCTTGCTTGATTTTGTTCCAGTATTTGGCTATGGCAGTCTTTTAATTGTATCTCTGTGAAATTGTTATTTACGTTAGAAATAAATTTAATTATTAATTAAATTTATTGAGTTATTTATGTCTTGAAAAAAAAATAGTTTATTTGATTATTTAAAAAAAAAAATAATAAATAAAAACATATTAAATTCTGTGGAAGTGAATTTTACAGGAAATGGGAAAAAAAAATTATGTTATTGAAGGAAATTAATTTTTTTTTAAAAATAAAAATAAAAATAAAAATAATAATTAAAAAAATGTGGGGAGGCGGGTTGTCTGCTACCCACGGTAGCAGAGGCTACCTGAAGGCAGTGACTGCTTCCGTAGGGTAGCAACGCTACCCAAAGGTAGCAACTGCTACCTACGGTAGCAGTGCTACCCAAGGGTAGCGTCTGCTACCGTATGTTAGCAACGCTACCAAGTGTTAGCGTCTGCTACCATAGGGTAGCAGGGGCAGCAGCGAATAAAACCCTTCCTGCCATCGGGTATTATAAACTTGGTTTTATTAAATTATTTTATTTGTTTAAAAATAATAATAATATATATATATATATATAGTATTGTGGTTTTATTGTGTTATTCTGGAAATAAAAAGTTATTGTAATATTAGTTCTTCACTTTATAGTTTAATGTGATATAATTACATAATAATGTATTTGATGAATATATTTATTATTGTAAATATATTATATTATTAATTATAATTTTTGTAGACACTTAAAAATAATTACTTTTAATTATTTTTAATTCCTCACATAATTAATTAATTAATTATGTTAATTCAAATTCTCCTTAATATTAATTAAATATAATTAATATTGTCACTATAGTATGTGACTCATTTATTTAATAAATCAATCCCTTTCTTTATTCTTCTAAAAAATCAAATCCTCACAAATCTTCCTCTTGGCTAATTAATTTCAATTAATTAGTTAACCTACATGATTCTTACAAATCATCTTCTTAATTCATCATTAACCTAATAAATTCTTCTAGAAACTCCCTAAACTCACTTAACCTTATTCTTCTAATTTTTAATTCCCTCCACTCCTTCTCTCTCCTAATCAAATCCTCCTACAACTCCTAATCCCACCTAGCATTTCCTCTAATCCCCTCCTAATGATTTGCTAGTGGCTAATCATCATGATTAGCCATAAAGTCAACCCCTTGTCCCTTCCATCCAACCACCAGCTTTTAATGCTCTTTTCTTAGGTGAATGTGAGATTTTCAAAATCTCACAATCCTCTAGGCATCTCCTCTCCCAAGGAATTTTTAATTCCTTCTTATTCCTCTAATCTCCATGATCACCCCCTTTTTGGAGAATTTTTAATTCCTCTCCATTCTTCAAGGAATGTCACATCCTTTGCTCCTCTCATGGCACATTGGGATGTCTTCCCAATGCACCTTGCTCTTCTCAAGGTACCTTGGGAAGTCTTCCCAATGCACCTTAAGGAGTGTGGAGACAAGAAATGCCTTTAAGACATATCTCTTGGTCTCCACACCCTCTCTTGGACCTTGTGTGGGCTCACAAGCAATCCTAGTCCTCCATCTTGGATCCATCCCAACCATCCATTCCTCCTCTCCTCTTATAAATCGAGGACTCCATCCCTTCATTGATCATCTCCAAGTTCAGTAATCTTATGCTGCTCTTTTGAGCCTAGGAAATCATCTTAGCAAGCAAGAGGAGAGCCATTTTGTCCAAATCATATTTCATCCACACTTAACCATTTTGTCCATATCATCCTCCTAGAATCTATTTCATATTGTGCACAACATTGGAGAGCCATCCACATCAAGCAAGAAATAGGAGCACATAAAGTGGAGCATTATCCAAGGGCACCTTCACTTCATCAAGCTCCATCCGAAGGAGAAGGTATTGGTTTGTGAGGTATATGCATTTCATTCTTGTTTTGAGCATTTCAAGTTATGTCTTTGGATTTCATGTAATTATATGTTTGATCTGCATATTTGTTATCTAATCCACCTCACAAGTATTTTCCCCTCTTCATTTTGGCATGCCCGGTGGGACCCACGTCCCTGAATTTAACCTTTTTTTGCAAATTTTTGTGAGTTTTTGTCGCAGGTTCCGCTTCAGCATGAAAACTTGTACGAGTTCCTATCTAACGTGGAACGACTCTGTTTCTTTTGTCGTATGGGCTACCAAGAAAACTCGTATGAGTTGGTATTTGTCGTATGAGCCGTTATAATAACTCATACAAGTTTCTGTTTACTCGTATAAAAACAAAGAATTTTTTTTTGTCCTCTGTACTAAAACTCGTACGAATTTCTATCTTTCGTAGTACGAGTTTTGTGTTCTGTCGTATGGTTGTCTGGGGTTTGTCGTACGAGCCAGTGGAATAACTCGTACGAGTTGTTGTTTTTGTTTACTCGTATAAAAAACAGAGAGTTTTTTTTTTTTAGTAGTTTTATATATGAAATATAGTCAAATTTCAGGGCTTTTTCAGGATCAAGAGTTTTTGGATGTTTTGACAGTCTAAAAAGTGTTTGCAGATCTCATTTGTCAAAGGATTCGTCAATCAAATCTACACTTGCCAAAGAATTCATTTTGAAACTACTAACCAAGTGGTGTTGCAAGTTGCCTTGAAGATTCAATTAAACCGTGTTTTTGATTTTTAGGCACTTAGGCTTAATTAGGGGGATAACTGAATCAGTCTTTTGTTTGTGGAAAGTGTGAAAGTAGGAGAGTATGCTCTTGTCTATCTAGACAATCAAAAATCTAGACATTTGGCACTTTTCTATCTGTTTAGTGTGACTGTCTGCAAATCTGCTTTGTTAAATTTAGGAATTAAAAAAAATAAAAATTATTCTATTTTTTCACTATATTTGCTTTATCTTCACTCCATTTTCTGCCAAACTTCACTAGATCCCCCGCATTGCCATTTTGCACATTTCCTTCCTAGGAGACCTTATCCCAAAATCCACTTTTTGAAGCCCAAAATCCCACATTCCTCTATTTTTAGGGTTTGTCGTAACTCCTTCCACTTTTACCCAATCACCTCCAAATTTTCCCACATTGTCTATCTCCAACTTTTGCTTCTTTGTCCCTCTTGGACAAATTTTTCCATTCCTTCATCTCTCCTCCAAAATCCCCATTTTATGTTTGTCTATCCCTTGGAAAGTGACAAAAACCTAGTCAAACCCCATTTACCCATCAAAGCTTCCTCCAAATCCACATTTGTCATTAGTAAAAAAGTTTTTATTCATGTTTTTCTACTTATTCCCAAAAATTCAAAAAAATTAATATTTTTGTCATTTTGTTGTCTTTTGCAGGACGCTTGTTGAAGACTCCATTTTTCAAACTACTAATCAAGTTGTTTTGTAGGTTGCCTAGTTGATTCAACCAAATATTGTGCATTTATTTAAATTAGGCACCTAGATATTAATTAAAATGGAATGAACCAGTGTCTTATGTATCTTTAAGAAAAGCGTAAAGGTAGGAGAGTATGCTTTCATCTTACTAGACGATCAAAAATCCAGACCCTCCAACCTTTTCTTGTTTGATTGTGTGTTTACCTCTAGCAGGCCTGCCCTCCCAACCTGCTCTTTGAGAAGGTAAGAGGGGAACGACCCAAGTGAGTACACCCAGACCTGGGGTTCCCAACTCACTATAATAAATAGGCCATTGACTATGAAAGGGTCAATGGTTGGGGCTATATGAGAGTTCACTCTCACATTGGGTGCTTAGTAGGATCGTAGAGATCTCAATCATGCTTGCATGACTACTAAGTTATTGGTGCTTCATTGGGGTATAGGCCTCAATTGTGCTTGCGCAACTTCGAAGGGTAGCTCCTAATGAGAAGACTTACTAAACACCTTGTTCATAGTGGCCAAAAACCTTCTAGTCATTGGTGCAGGAGGTCGGACCTCTGAAGCCGCCCATATTTTTACGGCCCTTAGTAGAGACACAAAGTTCACCATGAGGAGTTTTCATGGGAATTGATGCTTGGTTGCCCTGAGAAGTGAGTGTCATGGAGGGGAGCCAGTGGGGTCAAGCATCTAAGTGTCCGCTCTGGGTAAGCGTAGCTGGGAAACCGATTGGGATCCAATGACTATTGTCCTTGCCAACCTTAAGAATGTTGTATATGAGAATGAGTGTCTTTGAGATAATATGCATTTGATCATTGTGTTTGCTTTGTTTGATACATACTTGTCAAGAGAAGACTAAAAACACATCACTATCCCCAAACACTTTGCAAAAAACACTTGTCAAGATACAAACAATTGTCCAAGTCATTACCCACACAAAGTCCAGAATTGCATCAAAACTTCGTCTGTCCTATGTTTCATAAGCCCAAGAGAGAAGCTAAGAGTTCATCCTCTCTATCAACATTCAAGTTTGTCCTTTGAAACACCTACTATCGTCCAAATCAGGGTGCTCGTATCCCTTCATACAACTTGCCATTCGAATCGATCTTCCATTAAGTCATGTTCATGCCAAAGACAACCTAGTCATCAAGTTTCTTCTAAGCCATCACTACCATACCTCCTCCATCAATCATCCTCAAATTTCCCAAGGACTTAGCACATCAAATCAATCTCCCTCCACTATCAAATCAATTATCAAAATTCAAATCCAATCATCCTCTAATCCAATTTAACCTCGCATTAAGGTTACATGCCTTGTGAAATTCCATTTAGACCTCATCATTAATCAATTGGCTCTCGTGCTTGAAGGGGAATCCTCTCCAAGTACCTTTTGCCTAATCCTTTTGAGTCAATCAAGACTCTTAACTCACGTCTTTAGTTTGCTTAGGGTCATTAGTCAACCCTTGGTATAAGAGAGGCTTTTTAATCATCAATCCAAGGTCTAAATTCTACACAACTTGGCCATCACCTTACTTGTGGTTGCATCCACCACCTAAAATCCTCATCCAAGGACTAAGGTGTCAAATCCTAATCAAATCCGGGCTCTAATCCAAGAACCATACAAATCAACAAAATCCCTTGTCATAAAAGACAAAATCCAAAATTCCACAAATACCTTGCTAAGTCATTTCATCACAAATTTCCCCCTCCAAATTTTTCCAAGGTTATTCGTGTATGGTCACAACTCGATCCCAAAAGAGAAAGATGGTTGAACAAAAATATGGCATGCCAGATATTAGTGCCCTATATGAAGATCCCACGCAAGATCCTACACAAAGTGGGCAACCTAGGAATCAAGATCAAAGCCAAAATCCTAACATGGTTAGCCAAGATGAACTCTCTCTAGAAGTGCAAACCTTCCTAGTAGATTCTTATAACCAAGAGATGATGGAAAATTTTATTCAACACAATCCTACTGCACTTCTAAAAACTCTCCTTGAGAGTGGAGCTCAACTTCCACCTAAATTTAATAGATCCACTCTCGCCCAACAACCACAAGGAGACCTCACTCCCACACAAAGTGTTGCACCTATTATTCAGACTCAATCAATTGCAGCCCCATCAATCATCCAAGCTCAATCAATGCCACCCGCGGCACCTCCCACCATGGTCTCTATCCCACCTTCTTCCTCCTTACTATCTATACCACTATCACATCTGATCTCATCTATTCTCCAATGCACTTCTATACCACCTCCCTCCATTCAACCACCTATTTCTATTCCAAAAACTTCCCTTCCCACCAACAATGTCGCAAGTTTTATCCGGGTCGTACTCAATCCCGTCACAACAGTTTGCGGACCACAACCAACTATCACACAAATCCCTGTGACATCGGTCTTCACATCCCAGGTTCCCGCCTCCTCATCATATCAATATATTGCTGGTGGTGCACCTTCTTTGGCTCATCCAATTCTTGGGGCAAATATGATTCATCATTATCAAAGTTCGCAACAAGACCTCATCAAGGAAATTTAAGACATGAAAAATATCATCAAGGACATGAAAGAAAGGACTAATAAAAGAAAAACTTACTCATTCGAAGAGTTTTGCCCTTGTCCTTACGACCCGTCTATATCAGTTGCACCCTAACCCCTAGGATTTGAGATCCCCAAATTCACCAAGAATGAAGGCAAAGGAGACCCCCACGACCATGTCCAAGAATTCCACATCTTATGCCAAGAAGTCTCCTATAGTGACCTTTATCTTCACAGACTCTTTCCCAAGAGTCTCACGGGAGATGCCCTGGCATGGTTCTCATCTCTACCACAAGGTTCCATTGTCTCCTTTCTAGACTTGGCAGAAAAATTTGTGGCCCACTATGCTTACAACATGGTTAATGGTGTTTCTATGATGGACCTATGCAATACAAAACAAAGGCCCGGAGAAACCTTTGCCAATTTCCTACAAAGATGGCAACACCTTATCAAAAAATTCCAGTGGGACATGCCAGAACAACATCAAATTGAGCTAATTTAAAAGAACTTGGAGCCTGAACTTTCAAGACCCTTAATATCCCAATGTATCAAATCCTTCCAAAAATTAACCGATAAGGGCCTCTCCCTCGAACGTGTCTTGATGGAGGAAGGAACCTTGAAACATTACCAGAAGTCGACACAAAGTTCTCCCTCTTATCATAATGACAAGCCAAAATTCTGGTCTAAAAACAAAAACGTGGTCAATGATTATGTAACTGATGCAAAGTGGGTCCAAACCGTGGCCGCTCCCCCCAAATCCACCACCAATAATTATCAATTCAATAATCAAAACAATCAAAATCAATCCCAAAAACCTCACAACAATGTTTCAATCCAAGGACAACCACCTCGATTGAATAACCAGACTCCAAGAGACTTCACTCCTTTGGCTGAGCCTATTGAAATGGTGTTTCAAAAACTTGTCCAAGCAGGTGTAGTGGTTTTTCCAATCACTCGCCCATTTGACCCCAATCAACCTAAACCAAGATGGTATAATGAAAATGAGCATTGTGAATACCATCGTATCAAGGGACATGATACACGAAAGTGTATGAAACTGAAGATCTACATACAAGATCTCATTGATAGAGGTGAGATTGAAGTAGCAAATGCAAAACCTGGTAATAGCAATGACAAACTCAAAATGTACCAAGAACCCTTCCCGAAGCATGATAAAGGAAAAGGCTCATCATCTAATGCAATGGGTTATGACTACACTAATCACATAACCGACTTTGATTTTTTAGTAGGTCACATTGAACCTGCAGACAATCATGTCAATGTCATAACCATCCAAGGAGTTAATCCTCCTTCTTCCCAAAGCAAACCAAATCCTGCTAGGATAGTCATTCAAGGCGCCACGCCTTCCACCTCTCATTCCCAGAATGACTACAACGTAACTACACGCCGAGGTAAAGTCACCATCCAAGGAGTCCCTCCCCCACCAAATCCACTGCCCAGTCTTCCACCCGCCGATATGACCTCCTGGACCAACTTGGGAAGACCCCCACTCAGATCTCCATTTTGGAACTTCTTAAAACTTCCTCGGTCCATAAATAAATTTTGGAACAAGCCTTTCTCGAATCACATGTTCCTGATAACATCAACACCACCCAATTCCAAGCCCTCATTGGAAACCTTGCTGCCCAGCAGTACCTGGTATTTACCTCCAAAGATGCTCCCGCAGATGAAGATCATAACAAACCTTTGCACATCAAAGCTCTTATCCACAAGCATAAGGTCAAACGTATCTTGATAGACGGTGGATTCGGGCTTAATCTGTGTACATACAAATTAATAAAACAATTGGGACTTTCTGAGGATCTGATAGACACATCAGGAAGGATCACAATAAAGGCATATGATGATGCGAGAATAATTTCAAAGGGCACGATCACCTTACCTCTTCAAGTGGGCCCCATTACAATTGAAACCCCTTTCCAAGTACTAGATCTTGATCTCCCATACAACATTCTCCTCGAGTGGACATGGATTCATTCCTTGCAGGCTGCACCCTCCACCTATCACCAATGCATCAAATTCCCCTATAATGGAAGAGAGATCACTATCAAACGTGATCCCTAACCTTTTCAATATTGCAAACTATTAGAGGGGAAGCATCTGTATCATTGTCCACTAAATAGACCCTCGCCAATGCCCCCATCTGACACATCAAATGTTGCCTCCACTTCATCCCAACTAGATAATCAGATCAAGATCTTGGACAATGGCTCTGGAGAATACAAATTGGAGGATGTCTTGTTAATAGGCAACCTCCCTCTCTCTCCTAAGTCATTTGGAAAATGAAAGGAGCTCAAAAATGACCCGAAACCAGTCATACAATGCCAAAATACCACCTTTCAGCAATGGGGCCCACTTAATGAGGAGAGTCTTGAAGAAGTAGATGTCTCTTCCTGGTTGTATCGGGAAGAGGATGATGAGCCAGCAAAAGTACCCAATAAAATGTACCCAAAAGCATCTGCCATAGTTGAAAAAATGGGATACAAAGGATATGGCCTGGGACCAGAGGAAAAAGGAAGAAAAGCACCCATACATCCTATCTCCTATAAACACAACAGAGGCTTAGGGTACACCTCAGTGCCTAAGATCACTATCACCGGTACGCCTTCTATTCCTTCTTTGGATATCGAAAGTAATGACGAAGAGGAATTCCACGAAATGCCTTATGAATATGAGAAAGATATCTTCTTTGACGCTTACATCAATACCATCACCCCCTTAACCCCTCCCACTTCACACGAGCTACATCTTGTCCATCCTAAACTCATTGACTGGGGCCAATGAGACAAACCCACTTTGGATATCTACGCCAATGATAATGCTCTCATTGTTCTCCCGACGATGCAAAATCTGGAAGATTGTAACAGAATCGAGGGTATTCAACTACACGAAAAGGGATACTTTGGTAACCGGGACAATTCCCTTAGCCACAAAAAGATAATAAAAGGAAAAGACATGATTCCCTAGGTGAAAACCTCCCTGAGGCACCTTTGGATGAACAAAAAATAAAAAACAAAGGGTGTATCCGAAAGTGAAAACCTGGAAAAGGCACTTGATGACGAGGGATTTGACCTCCCTACCATTGGTTACCTCCCACAGGACAAATCAAATTTACTGATAGAAGAAACAATCAGCATCAACATGGGCACCGAAGCCATCCCACAAAATGTGCTCATTGCCAAGTCCCTCACAGGAAAAGAGAAACAAGATTTCATCAACTTCCTTACAGAGGTAAAAATTAATTTTGCATGGTCCTATGTCGATATGCCAGGGTTGGATCCTGCCTTGGTGGTTCACAATCTTGTTGTCTGCCCAAATGCAAAACCTATAAAACAAAAACTACTCAAAATGCACCCACATATTGCTCTCTTGGTCAAGGCAGAACTCCAAAAGATGTTAGATGCAGAATTCATCAAACCCATAGACTACGCTGAATGGGTCTCTAACATTGTACCTATCGGCAAACCTACCGGGGGCATCCGCATCTGCATAGATTTCTGAGATCTAAATAGAGCTTGTCCTAAAGATGATTTCCCGCTCCCCAATATAGACATGATTGTGGACCTTACAGCAGGACATGAAATGCTATCGCTAATGGATGGGTTTTCTGGATAAAACCAAATCAGGATAGCAGATGAGGATCAATATAAAACCGCATTCACAACACCATGGGGTACTTTCTATTACCAGGTCATGCCTTTTGGCCTTAAAATTGATGGAGCTACATATCAACATGCAATGATAATAATTTTTCATGACCTCTTGCACAAAATTATGGAGGACTACGTGGATGATCTGCTAGGCAAATCCAAGACAAGACAAGAGCACATCCCTATTCTAAAACAGATCTTCGAAAGATTGGAAAAATACAAGTTGCGCCTAAATCCCAAAAAGTGTGTGTTTGGCGTCACATCAGGAAAACTACTAGGATTCATTGTTTCCCGTAGAGGCATCAAGGTTGACCCCACAAAGGTAAAAGCTATTATGGAAATGCCTCTGCCAAAAACTCTCAGACAACTGCCCAATCTCCAGGGAAAACTCCAGTCTATCAGGCGTTTCATTTCATAGCTAGCAGACAAGTGCCATCCATTTGCACACCTGTTGCGTAAAGACACAAAATTCAAATGGGATTGCTTATGTCAAAAGGCCTTTGATAAATTAAAAGAATATCTAGCATCACCTCCAATTTTGATGCCACCTACCCCTGGAAAACGCCTCATTTTGTATTGTTGGTGTAAATAAATATTCATTATGGATATTATTACACTTAAGTTAACTTAGGATAATGCATCTCTTTGTAGTTTGGATTTGAGAAACTTAGGGAAGTGTGCACATAGGGATAGAGCTTGTAGGAGAAATTCCACCTTTTGTGGTCTTGTTTTGTTGTTACACTCCACATTCGGTGGGTCATCCACCTCTTGTGGAATATTATAATATTTCTCCTACCCACCCCTAGTATTTCTTACCTACCCTTATTTATTATTGAGCCACATGTCATGATTGTGTGCTCGTACATCCATATGGCCTTGCCTATATAAGCAGGTCTATATTCATTGTATTGGTGAATCCAATTGATCATTTTGCATATTGATGAGAATACAGTTTGTTCTTGTCATTCTTTTGTCTCTATTTTTATACTTTTCATTGTGCCCTTGATCTTGGAAAAATCTCACATGGTATCAGAGCCATTGGGGCTTCATTGATTGGTTTTTGGAGACATCATGGAAGGCTTCTATTTTCAGATCTAAGGAACTACGCTTTTTGCAGGCATCTTGGAGCATTTTTGACCTTACCATTACGTTCGGGAGGCCGTTTCCATAAAAATTGAGTATAAATTCAACCTATTTTGGCAAAAATCGATTTTTGGGTGTGGAGGAAATTTTTTGCCCAATTCGGGCGGTACAGTACGGAATTTTCGGATTTTTTTCAAAAAAAAAAAATATTTTTTTAAAAAAAATATATATATATATTTTTTTTTTGAAAAATAATTTTCAAGCTGAAAATTTGAATTTTTTTTTGGGATCTGTACCTTCTGCTCAGTCAGCAGCACATAGTCAGCGCCCAATAGACATTTTCTTTGGAGATTTTTAGACCCCTCTCTATTGAGCAATTTGGATTTTTGGGTCAACTTTGGAGGCCCATAACTTGCTCAATTTTGCTCCTTTTTGGGTGCAATGTTTTTTGATTTGGGCTAATTTTTCGTGCTCTTCGCAGTGGTGTGGTTATTTTTTGGTTTTGTTGCACAGTTTTTTCGGAATTTTCAGATTCTCTCAGGTGTACTTGTCCAATCCTCAATTCTGCAACTTCAAAGGTCTCGTTTGAGCTCATACAACCTCTTTTTCAGGTGCCATATTTCTTGAAAGTGCATGTTTTTTAATATACTTTCATAATCTATGATCAGATTTCAGAGATTTTGAGTAGAAGTTGTACTTTCAGATATTGGTCTTATTTGGCCTATTTGGTATTTGTAAATTGCTTGGATCTTAGTTTAGATCTCTTGCACTATTAGTTTGAGTCTCTTTTGTCCTTATTGAAGCAATTGTAAAATTGAAATCAGAAATCCACTTTGCCATTTTTTGCAAGTGGCCCATTGTACACGCACTAAGTATAAAGTGCCAAATCATCACTTTTCGGGGGGTTCTTTGATTGAGTGAATTTGGGGGGGTGTCTTGTGTGATTGTGCCTCTCTTTCCTTGTGCTCTTTCATTTTTGTTGCAATGAGTCCTCATAAATTTCCACCTTTGACTCCACATAATTATGCATCATGGAAAATTAAAGTATGGAGCAAATTAATGGAAAAAGGTCTCACACATTACATAGATGGAACAATAGTAGCACCACCTGACCCTAAGGCTGATCCTAATGCTCAGTTAGAATAGCTCACTAAGAATTGCATGGCTCTTGGAACTTTATGCAAGTATGTATCAGATGACCTCATCTTTCATATTGAGAAGTGTACTACAATCAAAGATGCTTGGGATATGTTTCAGAAATTGTATGGTCAAGTTGATGAAATCAGAGGTTATAAGATTGACAATGAGCTCACCAACTTGGATCCCAAGAGTTTTGATACAATCCAAGATTATGTCACCAAAGCAAATTAGCTAAGAGCAAAGCTTAAGGATTGTGGAATTGACAAAAAGGATGCTCAGTTGATATTCAACTTGTTGGACAAGCTTGCACCAGGATATACAACATTTGTGTCTAGCTTCCAAACTCATCATTTGACAGTAGGGAGTTCCTATGTTATGCCTTCATTTGATGCTTTCATAGAAATGTTGATATTGGAACAATCTAAGTTGTTGAACATGGGGCTTCTCAAGTCTTCAAAGTCATAGGCTTTGGTGGCTAATCAAGGGAATCAAGGAAGTCAAGGCAAAGATTCCAACAAGAAAAAGCACTCTAAGTCTAAGCCACAACAAGAAAAAGGACAATCATTCTCTCCATCACAAGGCAATTTTTCATCCTCTTCCAAGAAGGGGACACCACCTAAGAAGGATAAACCAACTTATGCATATTGCAAGAAGTATGGTCATGATGAGCATCGATGCCACACAAAACAAGTTGATGAGTTAACTAATCTTCTTAAGAAAAACAACATCAACTTTCCATTCGCCTACACAAAGAAGGATTCATCTCCTTCCTCTTCCACACATTATAAGGGAAAAGGGCAAGCATTTGCGGCTACAACAGGTTCTTCACAGCAGTGGATACTTGACTTGGGTGCCTCATATCACATGGGTTCTACAAAGGAGCAGTTTTCTTCATTGGAGCCATCTAAGGTACCTCACATTTACATAGGTGATGATACACAAGTAGAGGTTGAAGGGAAAGGTTCAATTGACATGGATGATGGAACATTTGAGAATTTTCTCTATGTTCCTAACTTGTCTACCAACCTTCTCCCTATCTACCAAATCACTCACTATGGGAATGGGAAAAAGGTTGAGTTTACAGCAGATTCAGTTGTGGTAAAGGAACTTGATGATGATGCCTTGGTAGCAGTGGGACAAGTCAATGACAACTCAAGGCTTTATTCATTCTCCCACTTTGTGCCAAGTTCACCTTCTAGGGCCTTGCTTACTCATTCAAATTCTGAAAATAAGCTATGGCATGAGCGGTTTGGTCACCTCAACTACCGCTATCTTCAGCAACTCAGCACTAAAGACATGGTCACAAGTCTACCTCAAATCAGTTTTTCAGAGGGTGTATGTTCAGGGTGTTCCATGGGAAAGCATCCCGAGGAGAAGTTTGATAAGGGGAAAGCTTGGAGAGCTTTGGAAGTTCTTCAACTTGTTCACAGTGATGTAGCAGGTCCATTTCTAGCACCTTCATTTAGCAAGGCCCACTTTGTCCTCACCTTCATTGATGACTACTCTCGCTTCACTTGGGTCTACTTTCTCATTCATAAGAATGAAGTATTTGACAGATTTTAGGACTTCAAGACTTGTGTGGAGAAGCAATTCGGGAAAGTGGTCAAGATTCTTCGTACAGATAATGGAAGGGAATATGTGAACAAGAGACTTGAGGATTTTTGTACATTTGAGGGGATTGATCTTCAGCATTTTGTAGCATACACTCCATAGCAGAACGAAGTTGCAGAACGCAAGAATAGAACTCTCAAAGAAATGGCTAGTTGTATGATTCATGCACGTTCTCTTGATCCCGCCTTTTGGGTTGAGGCTATCAGTTGTGCCACACATCCAGAATCGGGTTCCTCAAAAAGCTTTGCAAGGTATTACTCCTTTTGAGGCTTGGGCTGGTAGGAAACTGATTGTGAGACATTTCAGAGTCTTTGGGTGTCCAGCATGGGCTCGCATACCTCTGCAGAAATGCAAGGCATTGGAACCTCAGAGTTGGCCTTGCATATTTGTTGGATATCCTGAGGGTGTTAAGGCATATAGATTGATAGATCCTGAGACACATGAGGTGTTCATTGAGAGGAGTGTTCACTTTGAGGAAAGCTCTCCTAGCTTAGCCTCTCTATCTCCTCCACCTTCCTCCATTGTGGATAGTGATGCTAGTGATTCAGATGATGAGACTCCATCAAATCTGACTCACAGGGTTACACCTCCACAGGGTCCACTTGTAGTTGAGGAGCCTCGTTCTCCACCTCCACCTATACCTCGTTGGGCTCGACAGACACTTGAGTCCGTGGGTTCTCTTGTTGGGGATCCTTTAGATACATGGAGAACTCGATCACAACATCAGGATCTTCCACATGCATTCATTTCTACTGCTTCCAATCCACAGACATTTCGGGAATCATTAGGGGTTCCTGAGTGGGACCAAGCTATGGAGGAAGAGTATAGTTCCTTGGTGAGGAACAACACATGGGATTTAGTCCATCTCCCTAAGGGAAGAAAGATGGTTTGATGTAAGTGGATCTATTGGACCAAGTATGCAGTGGATGGTAGTGTGGATAAGTACAAGGCTCGGCTTGTTGCGAAAGGTTTCTCCCAGGTAGTAGGTGTTGACTATACTGAGACCTTTGTGCCCATAGCCAAGATGAAGTCCATTCGCTTGACACTTGCTATTGCTACAGCTCATGGTTGGGTTGTACATCAGATGGATGTGAAGAGTGCTTTTCTTCATGGTGATCTTGATGAGGAGATTTATATGGAGCAGCCATAGGGTTTCATCCAAGATACTTCCTTGGTTTGCAGACTAAGGAAATCTCTCTATGGCCTTAAGCAGGCCCCCAGGGCATGGTATGCCAAGATGGATTCCTTTCTTCTCTTCGTAGGGTTCACCAGGTGTCATTCCGATCCGAATGTCTACATTTTGAGACAGGATGACTCTCACTTGATACTTGTGCTCTATGTTGATGACTTGATCATTACAGGGAGTACTGCATCCATCATTAGCAGGGTCAAATCTGCTTTGCATGATAGATTTTCTATGACTGACTTGGGTCTTTTGCACTACTTTCTCGGGATAGAGATTTCACAGTCACCTTCCGAGATTACACTATCACAGCCCAAGTATGCTCTTAATCTACTTGCACACTTTCATATGGCTGATTGTAAACCTGCACCAACTCCCTTTCTTTCAAGAGTCAAGCTTGAGGCTCAGTGTTCTTCTCCACCAGTTGATGCCACTTTGTATCATCAGCTTGTGGGTAGTCTCATCTACTTGACCCATACATGCCTTGATATTTCATTTGCAATTGGCATGGTTTCCCGCTTCATGCAAGAACCACATGAGCTTCATTGGAAAGCCGCCAAATACATCCTTCATTACATCTAGGGTACACATCACTATGGGATTCACTATGTAGCAGGTACAAGACTTCGCTTGGTTAGTTACACAGACTTCGATTAGGTTGGCAATCTTGATGATCGTAAGTCTACTTCAGGTTACAGTTTTCACCTTGGTTCAGGCCCCATTTGTTGGCAGAGCAAGAAGCAACATGCTATTGCTCTCTCTTCGACTGAGGCTGAGTATCAAGGCACTGTTAATGCAGCGACTGAGACCATTTGGCTCCAGTAGATTCTCACAGAGTTTGGGTTCACCACTCCACAGCCGATAGTTCTACATTGCGACAATCAGAGTGCTATTGCAATCTCGAAGAACCCGGTCCAGCACCAACGGACCAAACACATCGAGATTCATATGCACTATATTTAAGAGTTGATTCAGGAGCAAGTCATTGATTTACAGTATTGTCCTACAGCGGAGCAGGTTGCTGACATATTCACCAAACCTTTCACTGAGATTAAGTTCCAGCAATTGTGAGCTCTCTTGGGGGTACGGGATGTGTCATTAGGGGGTGTCAGCTGACTTCTCCTTCCTCTCTTATGGGGGGGGGACTTTTTCCTCTTTGAGGTTTTGTCCATCTTCTTTGAGAGTCTTTTGTACATTCACCTCTCTTTTGGGGGGGAGTTTTTTCCCACTGGGTTTTCTCCCTTTCTCCGTTTGTGAGAGATTGCTTTGCATAGTTTTGCTTGCATTTTCATATTGTACATGGGTACCTATCATGACCTAGTAGTCGGGACCCATCTTGCATTATTGACTTGAGTCTTCATTCCCCTAAGTTGTACTTAAGGGGGGGAGTTGGTGTAAATAAATATTCATTATGGATATTATTACACTTTACTTAAGTTAACTTAGGATAATGCATCTCTTCGTAGTTTGGATTTGAGACACTTAGGGAAGTGTGCACATAGGGATAGAGCTTGTAGGAGAAATTCCACCTTTTGTGGTCTTGTTTTGTTGTTACACTCCACATTCGGTGGGTCATCCACCTCTTGTGGAATATTATATTATTTCTCCTACCTACCCCTAGTATTTCTTACCTACCCTTGTTTCTCATTGAGCCACATGTCATGATTGTGTGCTCGTACAACCATATGGCCTTGCCTATATAAGCAGACCTATATTCATTGTATTGGTGAATCCAGTTGATCATTTTGCATATTGATGAGGATACAGTTTGTTCTTGTCATTCTTTTGTCTCTATTTTTATACTTTTCATTGTTCCCTTGATCTTGGCAAAATCTCACATGTACATATGTGCTACTACAGTGGCATTGGGGGCATTACTGGCACAAACAAATGATCAAGGGAAGGAACATGCCATTTACTACATCAGTCAGAGATTGGTAGGATATGAACTCAATTACACCCCCATTGAAAGAGCATGTTTGGCATTAGTGTTTAGCACACAAAAACTTTGACACTATATGCTGAACAACAAAACAAAGTTGATTGCCAAGATAGACCCGCTTAAATATCTGTTGTCTAAAGCTTCTCTCACTGGCATAACCGCTAAATGGGTCATGCTCTTGAGCGAGTTTGACATTGAATACATGGACATAAAGGCAATCAAGGGACAATTTATTGCAGATCAGCTGGCTGAAGCTCCACTTCTAGGTGACCATCCTCTTCTCATAGAATTACCAAATGAGTTCATTATGGCTGTCACCACATCCCCCACATGGAAATTATACTTTGATGGCTCTTGCACTCAAAATAGATCAGGGGTAGGAATATTATTGGTTACACCTCAAGGAGATGGTATCCCCAAATCATACAAAATAGCCTTTGCATGTACCAATAACATAGCAGAATATGAGGTACTCATCACAGGTTTGTGTCTGGCTATCCATTGGAAAATAAAGGAGTTACAAGTTTATGGTGATTCTCAGCTTGTTATAAAACAAGTCAATGATGAGTACCAGACAAAAGATGATAAACTCCTTCCTTACCGTACCATGGTTGAAGATCTCAAGCAACATTTCACAGCAATCACATTTAATCAAATCCCACGAACAAACAACAGGGTTGCAGATACAATGGCCACCATTGGCTCCCTCCTTCAAATGCCATCACATAGTCAGAAGTGCAAGTTCTTGGTCAAGCAATTATTTATACCAGCATATGACCTACTAGAGTTTGAAATGGTGTGTGTTCTTGGTGGTCCTGAGTCCCCTTGGTACCAAGAAACCTTCGCTTTCCTCAAAGACAACACCATTCCCCCACATCTCACCAAAACCCAACAAGAAACCTCCATCTGCCAATGTGCTTGTTACACCATCCTTGGAGACACCCTATTCAGAAGGCATTTCGATGGTTCCCTCCTAAAGTGTTTAGATAAACAAGAGGCGGAATGGGTATTACGCGAAGTACACGAGGGTATCTATGGGGCACACTCAAGTGGGCTCACATTGGCTAAAAAGATTTTGAGAACAGGATACTATTGGCCTAAAATGGAGGTAGATGCATATAATTATGTGAAGAAATGCATCCCTTGCCAGCAACATGGTGACAAAATTCATGCACCATCACAAGAATTGCAGCCATTTATAACACCATGGCCCTTCTCATAGTGGGGGCTCGATCTCATTGGGAAAATCCACCCTTCATCTTCCAATGGACATAAATTTATTATCACCGCCATCGAATACTTTACCAAGTGGGTAGAGGCTATCCCTCTTACTTTCACCACCGACAAGAAAATATCCAAATTCATCCTGAGCTACCTAATCTGCCGATATGGAATCCCAAAAGTTATCATCATAGATAATGGAAGACAATTTAAAAACCAGGATGTCAAAGAACTCTACCAAAAATTCAACATCCAATACCGCTTCTCCACTCCATATTACCCCCAAGGCAATGGCCAAGCTGAGGCTTCTAATAAAACCCTAATAAAAATCCTCAAAAAGATAGTCAATGAAGCAGGCCGTGACTGGCACCTCCAACTCCATCCTACATTGTGGGCCTACCACACCTCCATCCGCACCCCCACAGGTGCCACTCCTTATTCCCTAGTATTTGGTTCTGAAGCCATCCTTCCCCTTGAGATCGAGATCTCCTCTCTAAGGGTATCGCTGCAAAATATCTTACCAAATGAGGAATACATAATTGCCCACTTACAAGAGCTAGAATTATTAGATGAAAGGTGCCTCAAGGCCTTGAATCATCTCCGGGTATATCAAAACCATCTGCGTATGAGTTATCATAAAAAAGTGAGAACCTAAGAATTCCAAATTGGTGATCTTGTCCTCATGGAGAATCAGAAAAATCTACAAGATAGAGAAAAGAAAGGCAAGTTCGAACCTAATTGGCTTGGACCATATGTAATCACAGCAAAGTATGGATCAAGATCTTATCAGTTGGCTACTCCTAAAGGCGATCCTGTGGATGAACCAATGAATATCATGCACCTCAAAATATTTTATGCCCAATCCTTAGAAAGTCTTAAAATTGTCAAAAAAAAACCAAAAAAAAATTTATTAAAAAATCAAGAAAAATACAAAAAAAAAAAGAAAAAGATCCTAAAAAAAGCGTTACTTTGGTGAAAACCTGGCAAACAGGCGCCATGTGACCAAAAAAAATAAAAAAATCTACAAGAAAAAGAAAGAAAAACAATTCGTCCACCAGTGAAAACCACTTTGTGGCGCTATGGACAAGTACCTTGGTGAAAACCTCCATACAGGTGCCAAGGTAAATAACCGGATCCACTGTCTATCAGGTCGACACTACAAATAACTCTCTGTCCAATTCTCCCATTCGTAGCATTCCTTCCCTCTCGCCTTCCAATAAAACACATGTATGATGATGAGTCTTCATCTAAGTCATTAATAAGGAATGTCCCATCAAGATGAGCTTTTATGCCTCTATGTAAGCTTCAAGAAGTCTTCATAAACAATCCCAAGTCTGTTAGTCACTCTCCAAAACCATAAAATCACTTGCCTAAAATCTACAAGACCACATTGCCCTAGGGATGATTCCTTCTCTTGCCTGGCAACCTAATCCTCCATCCTAGTCCTACTCTTGGCAAGAGGTATTAGTTGGTTATATTTGACTTGTTAGATTTTGTTAGATCTTTTCATATAGACTTGCATCTTTTTCCCTATGACTGCCACTATTTACGACTGCCTGGGTTCTTCCATATTTAGGTACATTATGATAGGTGCATATTGGGGCATATTTCATAGTATGGCATGTTTTGGATCCCTCTTGTATAAACCGACGACCTGGTACTAGTGTTTATCAACACTTACCTTCTTGTGTACAAGAGGTATCGGTGTGTTTGAGGGTTTCCTTGCATGAATCCACAACTTTGTATTAGTGTTTCTTAACACTTGCATTTTTGTGTGCAATAAATTCCCATTTGTCTACAGAGTCAGTCCATGCCTTGGGTTTCTCATGGCATCTTGATTTCTATAATTAGTGGTGCAAGCCACTCAGGGCAACATCAAACTAGGTTGGCTCTCCACATTTGTTGTGCACAAAATCTCACCATCATTCCATCAAATCCTAAACTCAATAATCCCATGGAGTTCTTAATTTCCCCCACTTCCCATCTATTCCATATTCTTCTATCTAAGATCATTGTGTTATTATTGGAATATTCCCTCTTTTTATTAATTCATTCACATCAAGTAGAGTGCATTTCTTAGACAGTCATATTTTCCACAAAACATTTACCATATAAGATTTCATCACATAAATAAAAGATGCACTCATCTATATAGCATTACATTTAGACTACATTATAAATCATTCACACATGTGTATTTATACATAAAGCATAAAAAATCATTCATCCTGCATCCAAAAAACTATGTCAGCAACACATCATAAACATACATCTATAAGCATCCACTCTGCATCACAAAATAGGTCAACATAGCACATCCATGATTACATCCATATAGGACACCATAAGAAAAACAAAAAATAATCCATCACAATAAATGCTACACATCATCTGCCACCAATCAAATCATGTATATATATATAGAGGAAAATGTGTCTGTCATGATAGAATGATCGCCCCAAAGGGTCAAAATATAATACACAAGAAAAATGGGGAGCTAGCTCTCCCCACCTGTCTCTCCACCTCCCTCTGCTATACCTCCCTCTCCTATACCCCCCTCTGTTGTACCTCCCCCTCCTAATCCTCCTGCACCCCCTGTTGGTGGCCAAAAACCCACTGATCCCCCTGTCTGTTGACTCTGGGTCAGTCGCTGACTATGAGTCCTCTAAGATCATACACTCTCAGTGTACGAGGCTACTCGCTGTCCTATAGGCACTACTCCATGATATAAACCTCTGTAATACTGTGCCTCTCAAGATGATCTCTCTTCTCTCTCTCGCTGCTGCAGACTGTCAGAAAATATCTACACCAATCCAGCTGGAACCAATGCCTGGTGGCCTGCATCCCTCTCCCCCCGCAGTTGTGTCGCATTTGCCTCCACCCTCTGCACTTTGACCCATAACCCCTCTAACTCGACATCCTGCCGATGAAGAGCATCCTATAATCCTGCTATAGCTTCCCCCCCCCCTTTTCCAACCCTAATTTTAGCCAAAATAAAAAATTTCCAAATGAGAGATAGACCTACTCACCAGTGGTCCATAGCTCCTCAGTCAGTTGAATCGTCGGATCCTCTCAGCGTGATGATCACAAACTGGAATGCAATGCATCTCTTTCTCTTTACTCTGAGTGGCTCCAATGCTTGTGTGTAACAATGACCCCTCATGGGGTCCATTGTGGCTTATATAGGCCCCCGTGAGGGCTCATTTTCTTCCGTGGTCTCACATCTCCTATTCTTCTTTCCAAATTCTTTATGACTACTTCATATTTCTTCCTCGTTTATCCCTTCCACCCTGATTCTTCTTCCTCTTTTTTCAAGAATTTTTCGTCCTTTTTCTGAAAAAATTCTTGAGGGGGCATACACCCCCATGCTTTACACTAGGGCCCTTTTCTTTTTCTATCTTCTACACACTGCCAAAATGTAGACACTTAAAAACAATTTTCCTAGTTATTTTTAATTCCTCACATAATTAATTCTGATTCTGATCATTTCTTATACAAGATGAATCCTTCCTGAAACGAGACGCTCTGATCATGTCTTATACAGGATGAATCCTTCCTGAAACCAGATGTTGTGATCAATCATGTCTTATATAGGAGGAATCCTTCCTGAAACCAGATGCTCTGATCATGTCTTATACAGGATGAATCCTTCCTGAAACCAGACTTTGTGATCAATCATGTCTTATACAGGATGAATCCTTCTTGAAACCAGACGCTCTGATCATCTTTGTCTTATACAGGATAAATCCTTCCTGAAACCAGACTAAATCTAGATCTTATCAATCGAATCGAACAAGATGTTTCAATTTTACCTACCTAAGCCATCAAGCTCATACTAGAATTTAGCAATCAAGAGCTGGGGTTTCCTATCAAATCAATATCATCATCAAAGAAATGAGATTATTCTTTGAATCAACGTGTCATCACACCTCGCTTCAAAGAGGGGCAAAATGTAGACACTTAAAAATAATTACTTTTAATTATTTTTAATTCCTCACATAATTAATTAATTAATTAATCATGTTAATTCAAATTCTCCTCAATATTAATTAAATATAATTAATATTGTCACTATAGTATGTGACTCATTTATTTAATAAATCAATCCCTTTCTTTATTCTTCTAAAAAATTAAATCCTCACAAATCTTCCTCTTGGCTAATTAATTTCAATTAATTAGTTAACCTACATGATTCCTACAAATCATCTTCTTAATTCATCATTAACCTAATAAATTCTTCTAGAAACTCCCTAAACTCACTTAACCTTATTCTTCTAATTTTTAATTCCCTCCACTCCTTCTCTCTCCTAATCAAATCCTCCTACAACTCCTAATCCCACCTAACATTTCCTCTAATCCCTTCCTAATGAGTTGCTAGAGGCTAATCATCATGATTAGCCACAAAGTCAACCCCTTGTCCCTTCCATCCAACCACCAACTTTTAATGCTCTTTTCTTAGGTGAATGTGAGATTTTCAAAATCTCACAATCTTCTAGGCATCTCCTCTCCCAAGGAATTTATAATTCCTTCTTATCCTCTAATCCCCATGATCACCCCCTTTTTGGATAATTTTTAATTCCTCCTCTCCATTTTTCAAGGAATGTCAAATCCATTGCTCCTCTCAAGGCACATTGGGATGTCTTCCCAATGCACCTTGCTCTTCTCAAGGTACCTTGGGAAGTCTTCCCAATGCACCTTGAGGAGTGTGGAGACAAGAAATGCCTTTAAGACATATCTCTTGGTCTCCACACCCTCTCTTGGACCTTGTGTGGGCTCATAAGCAATCCTAGCCCTCCATCTTGGATCCATCCCAACCATCAATTCCTCATCTCCTCTTCCTATAAATTGAGGACTCCATCCATTCATTGATCATCTCCAAGTTCAGTAATCTTATGTTGCCCTTTTGAGCCTAGGAAATCATCTTAGCAAGAAAGAGGAGAGCCATTTTGTCCAAATCATATTTCATCCACACTTAACCATTTTGTCCATATCATCCTCCTAGAATCCATTTCATATTATGCACAACATTGGAGAGCCATCCACATCAAGCAAGTAAGAGGAGCACATCAAGTGAATCATCATCCAAGGGTGCCTTCACTTCATCACGCTCCATCTGAAGGAGAAGGTATTAGTTTGTGAGGTATATGCATTTCATTCTTGTTTTGAGCATTTCAAATTATGTATTTGGATTTCATGTGATTATATGTTTGATCTGCATATTTGTTATCTAATCCACATCACAAGTCTTTTCCCCTCTTCAATTTTAAATGTGTAACTTAATTTAAATTATGAATATAAGCAATTTGGAATTACTTGTCAAAGAAAAATCATGAACATATAATTAGGGATATTAATTTTCATGTGAATTTATGCAACCTTGTTGGACAAATGACAAGTTTATTTCTTTGTATTAAATAGTTGTACTTTCTTATGGTCTGGAAAATCTTTAATTACAAGTTATTTATGCTTTTGATTTTTTTTTTAAAAGATTGCATGTATTAGGATCTTGTGCAAATGGTGTTTGTAGTCAAGCTTAATTTCCTTGCAATTCTGGTTGAGTTGTCATTATGTCATATGTTGTTATATCTCCTTGGTCAAGTGTTGTTGTATAACCTTATTGATGCGAGCCATGTGTGTGTTGTCCAAATGGTCAATCTTGGGTTAGTGATTGTGTATCCTTCACCTGTGGTTTGTCAGGATTAGTTATGGCTGTCTGTTTCACCATAGAGTTCTCGTAGAGAGACATTTCTTGTTAGTGTCCTATGAAAGAGAGTGACTTTTGAGCAGGGGCCGTGCCCAAAGTGGATGACAAGATAAACCGTTGAAAGTCAGTTAAGAAGTGATAACCTAATAATTGATTAGGGGGTCAGTAGAATAAATATTAATTAAGATAATGTACCTAGTGCATAGGTGTAGTGCTTGTACAGGGCTCATAATGTTACGAGAAGGCCTAGAATGGCAAACTTACCACCTTGTCTTCATGAAAGGACTGGTAGGGTTTGCATGAGACTTAGTTGGAGCTGAAAGCCAGGAGAGGTTACTAGGACAGAGAACCGGGACCTAGGAGGCCTACCATGGTAACCATCAAGCTATGCAATGACACTCTCTCCTTAGAGTCACTAGTGTTTTGTGAGTTGAGTTACTTGGATGCTTGCTGAGTCTTGTAGTTTTTTTGTACTTGTCTTACTTTTCTTGCTTGAGGGTTTTATACTATCTCCTAGTATGGTGGGGTGGTTCCATTTTAGGATCACATGGTCAGGTGGTAGTGCCACTTCCCATCAGATATTCTGGAATGTATCTTCAGGCGAGGAAAGGCTTCACTAGTGTTTCTTGGTTCATGGTTCATGTACCAGCTCATGTTCAGGATCATTGTTCAATTGAGACCTTGTGGTCATTGTATCAGACTTTTATGTAACCTTGATATTGTAACTTTGTAATATGTGGTATTATTGGAAGCCATGTATTTATGGATATTGTAATATTATGTCAGTGGAATGTATGTTAATTCAATTGCTTTGATCTTATGTATAAGTGATTTATGGAAAATTGAATGCATTGGAATACTTGATTCTTTCATTATGGAATTTAGATGTATGTGTAGTTTTAAACTTAAGTGTTTAATTTATCTAATTAAATGGACAATGGGATTAACCATGGTGTTAATATAATCTATGATTAATATTCATTGGTAACCCTTAGGAAATCATGTGTTAGTCTTCTGTTGTGTTATTAGACGTGCAATGGTTATAATTAATTCACTTAATCTTTAAAAAAAAAGAAGTTATTTCACTCCTTAGTTGCCTAGTTGTGTTGTTTTCCTCTAGGGTTCTTGGCGGGGCATTACATTTGGTATCAGAGCCCAAGTTTCAACACTGGGTACTCTGGGTTTGTAGTGTGCCTTTCAGTTGACCATCTTGTTTAGGTCTTAATGTTTGTATCTCTCTTTTCTTATCCTTGCTGTAGATCTGAATCGTTTTCTCTTTTATGGTACCAAGTCATGGCTAGGAAAGCTAGAGGAGGTGGTCATACGGGTGGTCACAAAGGAGGCAGAGGTGGAGGACAGGGCTCTGACCATCACAGTCCTTCACCACCACCCACTCATGTGAGTGTTGAGCCGGAACAGTCAGTTCATCGGGAGCAGGAATAGTCTGCTGATCAGAGTTCTCAGCATGCAGGAGAACAGGTTCCTGAAAGGGAAGAGCCGAGATAGATGTTTTAGGAGGTTTTGGCTAGGTTAGGCCAAAGGCTTGAGTTTGAGCAGCCTATTCATAATCAAGTTGAGGAGCCGCTCCAGCAGGCTCTAGAGGAGAGAGAGAGAGGGAGAGATCACCCAGGACGAGGGAGATTCTAGCTGTCTGAGATCCACCTTCCTTAGGTCACATAAAGGAACTGATGAGGTCCAATCCTCCTTAATTTGATGGTATGGGTACTGGTCTTGAGGCAGAGACCTGGCTCGTCAATTTGGACTGGTGTTTCACTATGTTTCCATACAATAGCAACACAAAGGAGATATGTGCTATTATACATCTCAATAATTTTACTTCAATTTTGGTGGAGATTAGAGGAGGAGAAGATCGGTGTATGCATTAACATCATTACATGGGAGCTATTTCTGGAGAGATTCAAGGCACAATTTCTCTCACCCAAGTGGAGGCAGACTCGAGCAGATGAGTTCTACGCCTTGCATCAATATGGGATGACAGTAGACTAGTATGAGCACAGGTTCTATGAGCTCAAACAATATGCCGAAATTGGCAATGATGAGGCTATGCTTGTCCAACATTTCTTGAGAGGTTTGAATGACCGTATCAGTGGAGTGAGGATGTTTGAGCCACCTTCAGTTGAGATAGTCATGGTGAAATCTAGATTGGTTGAGTTGAACCTTAGCCATGCACTTGGTGGTCAGACAGGTGTGCAGATAGGGAGTGCACCTTCCAGTGGGAATAGAGCTCGGGGAAATTAGTATTAGTCAGCTGCACCATTTAGGACTCCTAAGGCACCCGCTAAGGGTGGACAACAACAACAGTCAAAACCAAAATAGTTCCAAGGCCAGCAAGGTGGCAAATCTCAATATAAGAAGAATAGGAACTGGCAGATGGGCAAATAGGGCCCTACAAGGCAGTCCAAGCAGAATGCATCTTACGCCCCTAGTTAGGGAAGTTTCCAGCAGTCTAGTGGGCCAACAGGTAATAGAGGAGCTTGCTTCTCGTGTGGAGAGTTTGGTCACAGAGTCGCATAGTGTCCTCGGTATTTACACAATACAGGTAGTTAGAGGCCAGCAGCATCTAAACCTAGAGTGGGAGATGCAGGGAGATCCCATAGAGTGTTTGTAGTGGTAGATGACCGTCAAGCTGATCATCAGGGTACAGTCATTGAGATAGCAGGTATATTGCATGGAATCCCTATCTCTATACTTTTTGATTCCGGTGCTTCAGATTCTTTCATTTCTTCATCCATTGTGGAGCGGTGCGGACTTACATCTGCTAAGAAGGCAGATAGGTGGCAAGTAGATTTGGCTACAGGTGTGTGTTTCTATAGATGCTTTCATTCCCAGTTGTAAGTTGGACCTAGGAACCATAGCTACCTCAGTCGACCTTCGATTTATTCCTTTGGGTTCTTATGGAGTTATATTGGGGGTGGATTGGCTATCATCTCACAGTGCTCATGTAGATTGTCGCAAGAAGACAGTGGAGTGTTTAGATGACCTTGGCAAAGAAGTGGAGATTGTTGGAGTATAGAGGCTGATATCCCTGCATATGATCTCTGCTATTCAACTTAAGTAGTTCATGCATAGAGGGTGTCAGCTTTTTGCAGTTACTCTGGAGGAATTGGATGAGTCAGAGAGTCGAGAAATCACTCTTGATAGTCACCCTATTCTAAGGGAGTATGCTGATGTGTTTCCATTGGATATTCCTGGTATGCCTCCAAAGCGAGATATAGAATTTCATGTCGATTTAGTTCTTGGTGCAGAACCTGTTTCGAGAGCTCCATATAGGATGACTACTCAGGAGTTAAGTGAGTTAAAATTGCAGGTAGAAGAATTGTTGGCCAAGGGATTCATTCATCCTAGTGTTTCCCCTTGGGGTGCGCCTGTTATCTTCGTTAAGAAGAAAGATGGTTCTCTTCGGTTATGCATTGATTACCGACAGCTGAATAAGGTAACCATCCATAATAGATATCCATTGCCTCGTATAGATGAACTTTTTGATCAGGTTAAGTGAGCCAAGGTGTTCTCTAAGATTGACCTAAAGTCTGGATACCATCAGTAGCACATTCAGGATGCAGACATTCATAAGACAACGTTTCATACTCGTTATGGTCACTATGAGTTCATAGTGGTGCCATTTGGGTTGATGAACGCGCCTTGAATTTTCATGAGCTTAATGAATGGGGTTTTTTGCACCTACCTTGATCGTTTCGTCTTTGTATTCTTAGATGGCATTTTGATATATTCTAGATCTATGGAGGAGCATGAGGGTCACTTACGTCAGATATTGCAGTGCTTGAGGGAGAATCAGCTATATGCCAATTTGGCGAAGTGTGACTTCTTCCAGATTGAGGTGAACTATCTTGGTCATGTGGTTTCAGGAGAAGGTATATCGGTGGATCCTTCAAAGATCCAAGCCATTGTTGATTGGCCAGCGCCGACCAACATTTCAGAAGTTAGGAGTTTTATGGGTTTGGCTGGATATTACCGTCGCTTTGTTGAAGGCTTTTCTTGAATAGGACACCCAATTACTTCTCTTCAGAGAAAAGGGAAGAATTTTGTTTGGTCAAAATAGTGTGAAACAACTTTTAGGACCTTGAAGGAACTCCTTGTCAGTGCTCCAATTTTGGCAGTTCCTGATCCATCTAGAGATTTTATGGTATGCATAGATGCCTCTTTGGAAGTTATAGGTGAAATGCTTATGCAGGATGGACGTGTGGTTGCTTATGAGTCTCACGAACTCAAGAACCATGAGTTGAACTATCCAGTTCATGATTTAGAGTTGGAAGCTATAGTTCATGCTTTGGTTAGATGGCAACATTTCCTATTAGGGCATCGGTTTGAGTTGCATAGTGATCACCGTAGTCTGCAGTATATATTCACGCAGTCGAACTTGAATGCTCGACAATGGAGATCGATGGAATTCTTCTACGAGTATGATTTTGAGGTTCGTTATATTCAGGAGAAAGAGAACGTAGTGGCAGATGCTTTGAGTCATAGGTAGCATGAAGTTTTAGCGTTGTCCCTTGGAGTAGACTTGAGAGAGAGGATTCTTGGAGTTCTTCCTCAGGATACTTGGTATCAGGATGTTAGAACGGTGATAGAGTCTGGAAGGCCTTTAGAGGGTAGATTTTCTGGGTATAACTTTGAGGCAGATGGACTTCTTCATCACCATGGACATATTTATGTATGTCCTTTGGAGGGTCTTCATGTTTTGATCATGATTGAGGCCCATCATGCACCTTATTCAACACATCTAGGTGTCAAAAATATGCACGCGGATCTTAGATAGATTTATCATTGGGGTGGTATGAAACATGACATTTTTGATTTTGTGTCAAAGTGTTTAGAGTGTCAGCGGGTGAAGGCAGAGCATCAACACTTGATAGGGCTTTTACAACCTAATTTGGTACCAGATTGGAAATGGGATATCATTTTCATGGATTTTATTGCTGGATTGCCTATCTCTTCACGTCATCATGATGGTATCATGGTCATAGTTGATAGAATGACTAAGGTTACTCATTTTGTTCCTATTCGAGCTTCCTATATAGCAGCAGTGGTGGCACGAGTCTTCTTGGAAGATGTAGTGAGATTGCATGGGATTCTGAGGCAGATCATATCTGATAGAGATCATGTCTTTACCTCAGCATTGTGGACCTCACTTCAGCATGCTTTGGGGAATCAGTTGAACTTTAGTTCAGCTTATCACCCAGAGACAGATGGTCAGACAAAGCGAGTGAATCAGGTGTTAGAGGACATACTTCACATGTATGTGATGGACCAACAGTTGCGTTGGGAGGACTATATCTATCTAGTGGAGTTTTTTTATAATAATGGATATCATAGCTCCATAGGTATTTCCCCCTTTCAAGCATTGTATGGTCGTCCTTGCCACACTCCTTTGAGTTGGGATCAGCTAGAGGACAGGGTGCTTATAGGACCGGATATTCTTCGGGAGATGGAGCAGCAGGTAGATAGGATTCGTGAGCATTTGGTAGCTGCACAAGATAGATAGAAGAAGTATGTAGATGCTCATAGGGTAGGTCATCAGTTTTCTGTTGGTGACCGTGTGTTCTTGAGAGTGCATCCTTGAAAGAGTCTGATCCGTTATGGAAAGGGTTCTAAGTTGGCACCTCGATTTGTTGGACCTTTTGAGATCCTTGAGAGGATAGGACTGGTTGCCTACCGTCTAGCCTTGCCACCGAGTCTATCCCGCATTCACAATGTCTTTCATGTTTTAGTTCTTCGACCTTATCATCCTGATGTGACACATGTTCTTGATTGGAACTCTTTGCAGGTCTAGGACGGGCAACTTTCCATGGAGCCCATGTGCATTCTTCAGCATTGGGATTTTATCCTCAGGGGTCGCACCATCGACAAGGTAAGGGTCCTATGGGACCCATATGATGAGACCTCGATGACTTGGAAGGATGCAATGAAGATGAGAGAGCTATATTCTTATTTATTTTAGGCTTCCAGGAGTAAGCCTAGTTTTGGGGGAGAGAATGTAGTACCCCTACTCATTTGAACTCATTAGACTCGTATTTTATTATTGTTTGTTTTCAGTGGATACATTACCATGATGTGTTATTCAGATTTTTATGACATTATTTCATGCTTTGTCTGGATATGAGATGAGTTATTTATTTATAGTATTTCAGTACTTGTGATTTATGGCATTTTATGGATTATTGCTATATACTGACACTTTACTTCATCTATGCAATGTGTAATTATATGTTGTGTGTCTGCAAGTGTATTGGATGCAAGGGGATGATTTTCCTTCACTCATTTCAGTGAGACAGGAAACGTCGCGATTCTCCTTCATTGGTGTGTATGTCGTGTTTTCTATATTGTATATATGCATGTGTGGTTCGGTGATGCAGGATATTATAGGTACAATTACCCGGTAGGTACGGGGTATCGTCTCCACCTGGCTTCACAGGTCTGAGTGTGCCTTATATTTTCCGATGGAAGTGGAGGAGATAGTAGTTAACCCTATTTTACTTAGTTACACTCATGTGAGTGTCATCAGTTGGTCGTCCAATCAGTTAGTTTGGCCTTCGTATTTTGTTGTTTGATCTTTTATGAGTGTTTGCTTGATATTTATTTAGTTTGTGTGTTTTAGTGGATTTGATTTATTAATTACATTTATAGAGTTATCTCATAGTTGAATTATGTACGCATTGAGATTATAAATTTAATTAATTAAAAGAAGTTATGAAATTAAGTTGCAAGTTGCATGATATTAAAAACATATTTTATTTAAATTTTAGTGAAAAATTAATTAGATTAATTTCATTTATTGTTTCCTAGAATTTTAAATAAATAAAAGAATAAATAGAATAAAAGAATAAATAAATAATAAATGAATAAAAGAATTCATTAAAATTATAGCATTGCTTTAATTTCTTTATTTAGAAAATTAATTAATTTGCATGAGAAAAGAAAAGAATGAGTAATGATTTTTAATTATTACATGTTAAACTTATCCCTCTGTTAGAAAATTGGAAACGAAAATAAAATTGTTTTTATTACTAAATTTAGGTTTTTGGGAAAAAGGATATTCAACCTAGAATTTTAGTTTAAAAAGAGGAATAGGTCATTATTTTAGGATAGACAAGAAACATGTCAGGAATGTAGGTGAAGAAATTTATTTGGAAGCTTGTTGAAAAGATTAGGGCTCTTGTGCAAATTTCTTCCAGGAAAGCTATACCAGGTTGGGTGGCTTCTTTTGATTGTTGATCTTTTTAAGAAAAAATTTCTATTTCTTTCATCTATCTGAATGATGTGTGTAATAAGGTGTTTGTCAAATTTGAAATCCTGTCTGATTATTTCTTATTCTTGGTTAGAATCCATTCCTGAAGTTAATTTTTGGTTATTGGAAAGAGATTATTTCTTGTGTGTTTGTGGATTTAATTTTTAGAGAATTGGGAGTTTATTATGGCAAATTTTGCCAAGATTTCTATTGTGCATGGAAATTTCAAGATTTGGGAGGAATGGGGTTTACCAAAGAAATCATTCCCTCTTGCTTGATTTTGTTCTAGTATTTGGCTATGGCAGTCTTTTAATTGTATCTCTGTGAAATTGTTATTTACGTTAGAAATAAATTTAATTATTAATTAAATTTATTGGGTTATTTATGTCTTGAAAAAAAAAATAGTTTATTTGATTATTTAAAAAAATAATAATAATAAATAAAAATATTTTAAATTTTGTGGAAGTGAATTT
The DNA here is from genome assembly GCF_030272615.1 of Cryptomeria japonica. Taxonomy (NCBI): domain Eukaryota; kingdom Viridiplantae; phylum Streptophyta; class Pinopsida; order Cupressales; family Cupressaceae; genus Cryptomeria; species Cryptomeria japonica. The sequence continues at coordinate 694,123,529 of NC_081407.1, forward strand.
TATTGGAAATGGGAAATTTATTTTTATGTTATTGAAGGAATTTTTTTTTTATTTAAAAAAATAAAATAATAATAATAATAAAAAAAAAATGTGGGGAGGCGGGTTGCCTGCTACCCATGGTAGCAAAGGCTACCTGAAGGTAGCGACTGACATGTGTTGTTGTATAACCTTACTGACACGAGCCAATAAGGTTATACAACAACACCTGTCAGTCGCTACCTTGAGGTGTTGGTTATATCTCCTTGGTCAGGTGTCATATGTTGTTATATCTCCTTGGTCACGTGTTGTTGTATAACCTTATTGACGTGAGCCATTGTGTGTGTTGTCCAAATGGTCAATTTTGGGTTAGTGATTGTGTATCCTTCACCTGTGGTTTGTCAGGATTAGTTATGGCTATCTATTTCACCATAGAGTTCTTGTAGAGAGACATTTCCTGTTAGTGTCCTATGAGAGAGAGTGGCTTTCGAGCGGGTGCCATGCCCAAAGTGGATGACAGGATAAATCTTTGAAAGTCAGTTAAGAAGTGATAACCTAATAATTGATTAGGGGGTGGGTAGAATAAATATTAATTAAGATAATGTACCTCGTGCATAGGTGTAGTGCTTGTACAGGGCCCATAATGTTACGAGAAGGCCTGGAATGGCAAACTTACCACCTTGTCTTCACGAAAGGATTGGTAGGGTCTGCATGAGACTTAGTTGGAGTTGGAAGTCGGGAGAGGTTACCAGGACAGAGAGTCGGGACCTAGGAGGCCTACCATGGTAACCATCAAGCTATGCGATGACACTCTCTCCTTAGAGTCACTAGTGTTTTGTGAGTTGAGTTGCTTGGATGCTTGCGGACTCTTGTAGTTATTTTGTAATTGTCTTACTTTGCTTTCTTGAGGGTTTTCTACTATCTCCTAGCACGGTGGGGTGGTTCCATTTCGGGATCACATGGCCGGGTGGTAGTGCCACTTTCCATCGGATGTTTTGGATTGTATCTTCAGGTGAGGAAAGGCTTCGCTGGTGTTTCTTGGTTCGTGGTTTATGTACCAGCTCATGTTCAGGATCATTGTTCAGTTGAGACCTTGTGGTCATTGTATCAGACTTTTATGTAACCTTGATATTGTAACTTTGTAATCCATGGTATTATTGGAAGCCATGTATTTATGGATATTGTAATATTATGTCAGTGGAATGTATGTTAATTCAATTGCTTTGATCTTATGTATAAGTGATTTATGGAAAATTGAATGCATTGGAATACTTGATTCTTTCATTATGGAATTTAGATGTATGTGTAGTTTTAAACTTAAGCGTTTAATTTATCTAATTAAATGGACAATGGGATTAACCATGGTGTTAATATAATCTACTATTAATCTTCGTTGGTAACCCTTAGGAAATCATGGGTTAGTCTTCTGTTGTGTTATTAGATGTGCAATGGTTATAATTAATGCACTTAATATTTATTTATTTATTTTTATTTCACCCCTTAGTTGCCTAGTTGTGTTGTTTTCCTCTAGGGTTCCTAGCGGGGCATTACACTAACACCTCCATCGTGTGCATGCTGGACTCTAGAACATTTGTGGGATGAATGGCTTATATTGCGAAATGCTCACTCATCCTAGACAATGCACACATTTTGTTCGATATATATAATTTAAATCACTTGAAATTATTTAATCAACACCTAGATATCCATTTAAATAGAAGTTAAAAATTAAAAAATTAAAAAACTAAACTTTATATATACCCGTGTCTCCTGATGAAAAACTAGGTCAATGGTAGCATCCAAATCTCCATAAATCGATCCTAATGTGATACCCTATATAGTTCAAAAAATACAATCCAATATATATAATGAAATTAATCTATGCAGTTCATGTGTACAATCAAGTAGGTATATAAAATTTCTAAATTAAAATTAGTAAATTATATATTATATAATTCATACTCTCCTGCAGCATGTAAGGCTCGTCTGATCCTGTTGATGTCAGAATCATGCAAGGAGCCCACTGCAACATGATCCCCCTCACTGTCTAGATCCATAAGCATGGTAGTCCCCAAAAATCTAGTACTAGGTACTGTGTCTCGATCAATTGATGTATAAACAGGAGGTGGAGGTGTATCCTGACCAACTGTTGTGGCATAAGCATGGTAGTCCCCAAAAATCTAGGTACTAGGTACCCGGTCTACCAAGTACACGCCTAACAAATGATGGGGCATCCTCTAGTGGGATCTCGTGCTCCATAGAAATGCCCTGATATGAATCCAACAGATCATTGGATAAGCATGCGCTCATCTACCATAAAGGATCTATGTCATGCATCTATGCAGCATCCATCAATGATGATATGTCTACTTGAACATATAGATATTCACTCACTGATGCATCATGAATGGTAGTATGAGAGTGCAACAAATATCTACCCACCCGATTTGATGTCATCTCATCCACCTATGTGGCTATATTAGCAATACTGGAAAAGATGGACTGACAAGTGTCATCTGGTACACTATCTGCAGCATGTGCTAGGTCTGAACTCTTGGGAAGAACCAGAAGGTTTGGACCAATCAATGCCCATTTATTAATGGGTGGGGATGCACTTGGTCATCTAAACTTATATGTAAATTTGCCCTTCCCTTGCCCAACATGTTTCGGAAAATCAGTGTAATCAACATAATCCAACAAATGAAACTCTGCAAATAATTATTTGCAGAAATAAAGGGGCAACTTATCCTTTTGGGGCCACCTATGATGAGTGGCTAACCATCTAGGATAGATAAAAGGTACTACTAGTGGATCCATGCACATGGTAGGCATATAACCTTTCACCCTACCAAAGGCCTGATAATGAGGAAACATGGTTTTCACATCAGCTATGGAAACCCAATCATTGACCGTGTCCCATTTCACTGTACCACGTACACTACGTGAAAGGGATCTATATAATTCCTCTGCATTGACCTTGTCAAGGAGGTCAATCATATGAAGTAGCTCATGTCAAATAATCTCACCCCTTTGTTTATTTGTTTGATCATGCATGTTTCCCAATGTGATATTTAAATGATCTAAGGCACATTGGAGTGCCTCTGCTATCTAATTGTAGAGTTGTTGTCTCTCTCGTGGAGTTGTGGCAGACCTATGTGACGTCTGCTCACTCCCATGAGGATGAACACTAGGCTCAGAACTACTAGTGTTATGTGATCCAGGCTCATCAGACATGATGAGTGGGTAATGTAGATCTATATATATATCAGCATATGTGCATGTATGTAGTACACATTAAACAATAATAAAAAACCTATACATACATTTAAATCATTTAAAACATATTTAAACATGTAAATTAAAAAAATTTGATATATACATTTAAAAGAAATTTAAACGTCGTAAATGCATACTTGAGTTAAAATTTTCTAGATATAAAGACAAATTTAAGATAAATTTCGAGATCTATGCACAATAGAAATTTAAACAACTATAAATTTAATTTTAAATTTCAATATATTTCTAATTTACAATTACATATATTTGCATATACAATAATTAATTTGAAAAATTAGTCAAATTAAGTCAAATTAAGACCCCTTAAGTCAAATTAATTTACAATTTTGCATATACAATTTAATTAATAGGTCCTAATTTGGTCTTATGTGGTCCTAATAGGTGCTAATGGGTGCAAATGTGTTGTAAGGGGCCTTGTGTGGTCCTAAAGGGTCACCCATGTGTTAGAACACATACGTGACACCTTAGGACCACATAAGACCCCTTGCGACACCATTTGGTCTTATGTGGTCCTAATAGATCCTAAGGGGTGCACATGTGTCGTAAGGGGCCTTGTGTGGTCCTAAGGGGTCACCCATGTGTTAGAACACATGTGTGACCCCTTAGGACCACATAAGACCCCTTTCGACACCATTTGGTCTTATGTGGTCCTAATAGGTCCTAAGGGGTGCACATGTGTCGTAAGAGGGCCTTGTGTGGTCCTAAGGGGTCACCCATTTTTTAGAACACATGCATGACCCCTTAGGAGCACTTAAGGACCCTTGCGACACCATTTGGTCTTATGTGGTCCTAATAGGTGCTAAGGGGTGCACATGTGTCACAAGGGGTCTTAAGTGGTCACCCATGTGTTAGAACACGTGTGACCCCTTAGGACCACATAAGACCCCTTGTGACACCATTTGGTTTTATGTGGTGCTAATAGGTCCTAAGGGGTGTACATGTGTCATAAGGGGCCTTGTGTGGTCCTAAGGGGTCACCCATGTGTTAGAACACATGCGTGATCCCTTAGGACCACTTAAGACCCCTTACGACACCATTTGGTCTTATGTGGTCCTAATAGGTGCTAAGGGGTGCACATGTGTCACAAGGGGTCTTACGTGGTCCTGACGGCTCACCCATGTGTTAGAACACATGCGTGACCCCCTAGGACCACATAAGACCCCTTCCGACACCATTTGGTCTTATGTGGTCCAAATAGGTCCTAAGGGGTGCACATGTGTCATAAGGGGCCTTGTGTGGTCCTAAGGGGTCACCCATGTGTTAGAACACATGTGTGACCCCTTAGGACCACATAAGACCCCTTTCAACACCATTTGGTCTTATGTGGTCCTAATAGGTCCTAAGGGGTGCACATGTGTCGTAAGGGGCCTTGTGTGGTCCTAAGGGGTCACCCATGTGTTAGAACACATGTGTGACCCCTTAGGACCACATAAGACCTCTTTCGACACCATTTAGTCTTATGTGGTCCTAATAGGTCCTAAGGGGTGCACATGTGTCATAAGGGGCCTTGCGTGGACCTAAGGAGTCACCCATGTGTTAGAACGCATGCGTGAACCCTTAGGACCACTTAAGACCCCTTTCGACACCATTTAGTCTTATGTGGTCCTAATAGTTCCTAAGGGCCTCACATGTGTCGTAAGGGGCCTTGTGTGGTCCTAAGGGGTCATATAAAATAATTATATATACCTTAGGTTGTATACATACATACACCTCAGGACATGCTATCAGGGGTCGTGTGTGGTCCTGAGGGGTCACGGAACCTCAGGACATGCCCCTCAGGACCACACACGACCCCTGATAGCATGTCCTAAGGCATATATAATTATTTTATGTGTATTTATGTATGTATGCATGTATGTATTTATGTATGTGTATGTACATGTAGGTATTTACATGTCTGTGTGTATGTATGTATGTAGACCTAGGTATGTATGTGTATGTATTTTTATGTATGTGTATGTCCTAAGGTGTACATATAATTATTTTATATGTATGTATATGTATGCATGCATGTATGTATGTATGTATGTATGTAGGTAGGTAGGTATGTACGTTTGTGTATGTTTGTATCTAGGTTTGTATGTATGCATGTGTATGTATGTGTATGTATGTGTATGTATGTATGTAGGTTTGTATGTATGTGTATGTATTTGTATGTATGTGTGTATTTTTGTACATGTATGTATTTATTTTCTAATATTCTAAACTACCATGATAGAATATATACAAAAAAAATAAAATTAAAAACTAAAAAAAAACTAATTTGCTATCAAAAAATTAATTCTCTATTAAAAACTATTTAAAAACAAAACAATATAAATTAATATGATAAAATAAATAAATTTAGAAAAAAAAAAGGTACTTACCACCGAAACCCTTTCGGTCGGATCTCTGAGATTTTTTGCGCCCTCCTGCTCAACTCCAAGTCACTCAATGCAAAATGAGGGGCTTGGGCGGATTTTGGCTCTTATATAGGGCAAGGGAGTTCCAGCCGGAACGTTTCTGGCTGGAACCCCCTTGCCACACGAGCGCTACGTGGCTGCCAAATCGGTCCGGCTGGAACCCTTCCGATCAAAACTGGCATTGTTAGCATAAATTGCGACACAGATCTGTATGATCACCCATAAGGAAAGAGTATCATAAAAAGGGAATTGTAACAAAAATTCACGAGAGTAGGTTTACATTTTTACTTTTATTTTATGTCATAAGCTAATAACTTTATTCAAAATTTTAAATTAAAATTTTATGATCTCGTTCTCATATTGGTATAGATTGGGCAATGCATAGAGTTTTTTTATAATATATGAATATTATTTATCTTTTAATATACACATAAATAGGAAACTTTTAATAAATGTGTATATTTTTATTATTTATTATTTATATTATTATTTTTTAATATACACATAAATAGGAAACTTTTAATAAATGTGTGCCAAACAATTGATTGAGTTCAACAAGAAATGGACTTATTGGCAGGAACTTGACGCTTTGCATCTCTTGTTAAAGAATGTCTTCCATCTTTTTATTATTCAATATTTTTTATATTTAAAAATGGAAAAATATATGTGGATTTGATGATATTAGTTTAAAGTCACATTATTTATAGATTTTAGGGATGTGATTATTTTTTAACATGTCCTAAGATTATTTTATAAACATTAATGTATATATTCATCAAGAAAAGTTGAAAAGTATGACATTAAAATAGAATTTTTATTCTCGTGTTTATGAAATTTAAAAAATCTCATATTAATAAATTATTTTTGATCATAATAACAATCATTTTATGTCAAATTATATGTGGTTATTCAATATATTCAATTTTTATTCTTTTCTCAAGAGTCTATGATACTTGATATATTTATTTCAATGATGTTTTCATCTAAATTAGAATATTGTAGAAACATGGATATATGATTTGCAAAAGTTCTAAATGTCTTATAAGAAAACAATCATCTTTATTCTCATACATGCAATGAAAAATATAATCTAGAGTTATTTCTTAAAACGTCTTTTAATCCTTCATCATTGCATCGCCATTACATCTAGAAAAATTGATAAGGTTTGTTTATCTTTTGATTTTGTCAAAAAACAAAAATTTGGAGGCCAAGACATCAAAGTTCTAGGTCTTGTAGTTTTGCAGGTTTTCAACTCCAAAAACAGGAGGGATATAGCATGACAATCACTCTATCGCTAACTAGCCACTAGTAGACCATTTTGTTAGAACAATAAAAAGCCCAATGGCTACCCATGGCCATCAAAATTGTCTATTGTAGCCACCAACATATCAACATATCAACACTCTATGGTTGTCTAATTCATATTGATTAAAGATTTCTATAAAATAGCTTTGGAAACGTTAAACTAAAGAGTTTAAACAACTAAAGATTCAATAGAACATCCCTACTGTTTACTTAATAATTGTATTAAAATTAAAATTTATTGTCAATTCTTCTGTATGAGATTATGCACATGCACTCAAAGCTCCCTAGAATGAATTGCACACTCCTCAAATTGAAACTATATCTCACATGTCATTGAATTTATGCTATTTGGTTAGATACCTTTTACTTAAATGATTATTTGAACATATTTGAAAGATAATTGAGACTTTTATTCTCTCCTACAAATATTATTTAGATAGATTATCTAGGACTACAAAATAAGACCATATTTAAAAATTGTTGGAGCGATCTCCCTCTTACTTATGAATTATGAAATTTTACATATCAAAAAGTTTTTTTTTATTGTTTTGATGGACCACTTTTTATTTTCTTGCATAGATTGAGAATTGATCGAGTGACATCAAACTGGGCCCCCCCTAAATGTTCATGTAGTTCGGTGTTACATAATGTTCACTTGGCTGAAAAATTCCACCTTCAATGTCAATTCCGAAATTTTCACCTTCAATGTTAATTGCCACATTTTCTCCTTCAACTCCCACATTCTAATTTCTAAATTCAATATCATGTTATCAATTTTGAATATATATTTGAAGATTTTCATTCCCAATTTGAATATCATGTTCAACATTTTCAAAATCAATATTTACATTTTCATTTTTATTTCAATATCTTTCTCAACATTTGCAAATTCAATTTTTTCTTCACTTGAAATAACATTTGTAGAGGCTTCACCAATATTTGACATACCTTGTCTGCTCTCCATATTACTTTCTTTGTCTCTTTGTTTATATGATTCAATTTGCTCATTTGAAAGCTTTCTTTTACGTTTTTATTTTCAATGACTATTGCTCCCCATTATACTTCCACAAAGATGCTTAAAACATATTGCCAATGACAAATTTGTCTAGAAGAATCTCAAAAAAGCAGAATTTTGTATTTGTATCTTTGAAAACTCATGTTTGTCGCTTGCAAAAAGAATGTAGGGACTGTTGGAATGCACAAAATGACCCACATTCCTATTTTTTGTGGGCTAGGTATCAAATATCCGATACCTAAATGTAATTTTCATATGAACACCTACATTTTGTTGGGGCCCAAATGGAAATGAATCGGATGGTTAGATATATCTCTGATATCCGATATCTGATATCTAATATCTTTCCATACA
>NC_081407.1:694132377-694197377 GCF_030272615.1 Cryptomeria japonica
TGTATGGAAAGATATTAGATATCGGATATATATCGGATATCGGATATATCTAACATCCGATTCATTTCCATTTGGGCACCAATGTTTAAATATTGAGCCCCAACAAAAATGTAGGTGCCCATATGAAAATTATATTTAGGTATCGAATACCTAGCCCACACAAAATAGGAATTTGGGTCATTTTGTGCATTCCAACGGTCCCTACATTCTTTTTGCAAGGAACAAACATGAGTTTTCAAAGATACAAATACAAAATTCTACTTTTTTGAGATTCTTCTAGACAAATTTGTCATTGGCAATCAGTTTTAAGCATCTTTGTGGAAGTATAATGGGGAGCAATAGTCATTGAAAATAAAAACGTAAAATAAATCTTTCAAATGAGAAAATTGAAGCATATAGACAAAGAGATAGAGAAAGTAATATGAAGAGCAAACAAGGTATGTCAAATATTGGTGAAGCCTTTGCAAATGTTATTTCAAGGGAAGAAAAAATTGAATTTGCAAATGTTCAGAAAGATATTGAAATGAAGATGAAAATGTAAATATTGATTTTGAAAATGTTGAACATGATATTCAAATTGGGAATGACAATGTTGAAATATATATTCAAAATTGATAACATGATATTGAATTTAGAAATAAAAATATGGGAGTTGAAGGAGAAAATGTGGCAATTTAAATTGAAGGTGAAAATTTGGGAATTGACATTGAAGGTGTAATTGTTCAACCAAGTGAACATTATGTAACACCGAACTACATGAACATTTAGGGGGGCCCAGTTTGAGATCTTCAAGGCTGCATTTCCTCCATTCAATCATTGTGGAGCAAATTACATCATTCATATATAAGCACGTGTGTATGATTACAGTTTTTCCATGTTCATGCCATTTTATACAAAATATGTGATTACATTCAATAAGAAAAGCATCATTATCATTTATTGCAGATTTGAGGTATACCTTTATATTGTTTATTCTAGTATTTGCAATAGTCCATTTAAGGTTAATTACTAAATTGTGATTTGACTTAGGGAAAACCCCTATTCCCAACCTATTTGCCTTCTCTACTGTGCACAGGAATAGGTAGGGAGATACGATCTTCAGGATAAGCTTTATTTACAGTGACAAATCAATCCCCCATTAGAGTGTGGAAAGTGGAAAGGACCAGAGAAACCACCATCTCGGTCATAACAAATCAGGAGCTTCTTCTAGGAATAGGTCCAAATACTCTTACAATCCTCATATCAAGGATTGTGGCTTGATCTGATGCCTATAGCTCACTAGTTGCCCATAATTACATTAATTCCAGCCCATTTACCACAATTTCAGCATTTTCAACAAATCAATTCAACTCAAGGGAAAAAAGAGGCTCATCCAAGATCCCTAGAATTAGATTATAATTTATATCTATTAGGTTTAGATCTATGTAATTCTTATATTTCCCTAATGCGATTGTCCCTAAGTAAAATATTAGTTGTTTTCATCCTTCTTAAGGTGAAAATCCTAATGTTTCATCGTTACATTTTGGTGAGCCTAACTCCTTACACCTTTAATTATGATCCATGTTTTCATGTCTAAGTGTTTATGCAATTTAAAATTCAATTATACATTTGAAAGTTTAACTTCCAATTAAGTTTCAAAAATTTAGAGGTTAATTTCACAAAAAACCCTAATTTTTTTAATTCTAAAATTAAGCTTGCAGGTTGTTTAATTTGGATTAATTGTCTCATATACTTTCAAAACATTAAAAATTTCAAATTTACATTCACATATCTCATTTTAATCAAATTTCATAAATTTAGAGGTTTAATTCATAAAACCCCTAATTTATTTTGGTTAATTGAATTTGTGAGTTGCATAATTCATCACTTTATTTTTCAGATCTGATTTCAAAAATTAATAATGGCACTTAATAGATCTGATTTATTTTCATTTCACATATGAATACTTTTTTTTTCACTTGCATTTATCATAATCATGTGTTGAATAATGGCTTCTTTCATTTCACATTGCTTCTTTTAATTCATAGCACTTTGGCATATTGCATTTTAGAATTTCTAAATTTCTTCCTTTCAATCAATTAGATCTCAAAGCTTTCATTTATAGTGCATGTTGTTTTATTGTGATATTTTTAGGAAAACCTAATACTTGTACCTCTCCTAGGGTATCTAATGTGAATGAAAAACAAGAAAATACTCCTCTCAATGATCTCTCAATGGAGAACAAACATAGAAGAGCAACATGGCATCATCTTCTTCTCATGCACATACCATAGCCCAAGGGGGGAAAGATAAAAATATTGATGTTTCAATCTCTCTAGATCCTCCTTATTCTCCTAGAGCCTCTCTTTGTCATCAAAATAATTATAGAAAATATGATATTATGCATCTTATTCATTAGCTATCTCCTAACATAACACTAATGAAAGATGAGGTCTTAGATGATAAGGATCTTCCTTCCAAATCTACCAAAGAGGATATGCATGATGATATAAAGGAAAATCCTTCACCACAAGATATTCCTTCTTCATCTACTTGTCCCTTTGTTCCTTCTAAACACACGTATGCTATAAATTTCAAATAAATTCATTATAATGTTCCTCCTCCTTTTCAATTAAGAGATTATTATAGGAGTGGCTTTAATATAATATCAAAACAAATTTTAGAGGACAAGGACTTGGAAATTTGAAAAAGGAATCTGAGTCCTTATAAACCCTCCTACACAAGATAGCGCAAAAGGCCTAGGACATTATCATAATTATCCTATGAATAAGTTGCTTAGGATTCAAGACTTTAAAGATCATCTTGCATGACAAAAAAACCATCATTCATCTAAAAGTGCTTCTTCTTCAAAAAATCCCTTTTGCTCATATCACCAAACTAATGATCACACTACAAATGATTGTCCTAATTTTCAAAATGGAATGCAAGGACTCATTGATAGAGGTATAGTTAAAATAATAGATGATAATTCTTCTTGTTCTAACAATAATTGTCCTACACCACAAGAGACAAAGTCTAATCCTATTGATGATAAGGAAAGATTAGCAACTAGAATCTTTTGGAAATTAATGTATGATAAGAATGTTGTTTTTCCATTCGTAAAGTTTAGCAAGAAGCATAAATAAGGTAGTGATAATTTTCTTTATCATCATTATGGTTCTCAATCTCTTGCAAAATGTAAAAAAATTAAGGAATTTGTTCAAGAATAATTTGATAGGGAGCGAATAAATGTTTCTGCTGATATTTCTCTCTTTCTTGGTGAGAAAGTAGTGCCTTGGTACTCTTATCACCCTATGGTATTGATAGTTAACTTAATTGGCGGCTATTTGTCATATAAAAGTGATTCTTTTTCAATATCAAATATCTTGGGGCAGCAACATGGTTCATTCTTGCCTCTATTTTGGGGGGGCAAGAATCTTATCCATTTCTTTCTCTCTATCTAAAATGTCACTATTCCCTTTAGGGGTTGCATTTTTCATGTTTTCATTTTTCTTTTTCATAGAGTGGTATGCCTTCTATGGTTAATCCTCCTTTTTAGCAGAATATGTGATCCTTCCTTCTAATGTTCTCTCTCTCCCTTTGAAGATTACCTCTTCTTTAGAGTTGCATTTTGCATATATAAATGTCTTTTCTTGCAATGGATATTTATTCATGTGAGTACAGTGTGCATTTGCTTATGTTTTATCTCTCGTTAAAGGTTGTGTAATTCTTCTCACTGTCCTTGTGTTTGGGGGGCAATGATCTTTCTCTTTAATCCTTTCTAAGGATCCATTTTTCCTTCGTTAAGTGATGTTTTCTTATGATTTGATGTCATTCCTTGTGTTATGTTGTTTGTTTACTCAAGGATTATCTCTAATGCAAGAGGCACGTAAGTCCTTGGCTACAACCTCTTGACACTTGGAAATGTACATCTATTATAAACTTACTCCTCACATTGGGTCAAAAATGTGTCATCCTTCATCAAGAATCTCTTTCACCTAGCAATAGGGGGAAGGTATACATTCTTATTCTCCTTCCCTTCTTTTGGTAGAAGATGTTATATTTGTTCAAGAAACCCCTCTTGGAGTTAGTAGTCTTTTGAGAAAAGATCTCTTCACCTCCAAGGATCCTCTTTACAGTTGTTGCAAGATATCTCTTTTTCAACTATCTTATCCTTGCTTATAAGATTATTCCCTAAAGGATATCTCCTTGGTGTTTAAGACGGGTACCCTTTTTATTAGCTTCCTTAAGACATCAATATAGGGCTATGTTGATATCGTTAGGGGAGGCCATACATATCACCCTCTTTGTACCATATTGTACGATATCTTTGCATGTCTTAGATAGGGTATACATCACCAAAACCAAAGAAAAAAAAACTCTTACACGGGATGTCCTTGAAATGAGGCATGTCTATGTCTTAAATGGGGCTACACATTCTTGAAACCAAAGAAAACAAACTCTTATATGAGGTGCTCCTAAAGCCAAATATTCACCCCTTAGCATTTGTATTTGCACTATATGTCTTAAATAGGTTGATGCATGCTCAAAACCAGAGGAAATAGACTCTTAAATGGGATTCTATATACTTGGAACCAGACATCACTTAGAAAAACATGGATTGTTATATACTCTCCTCCCCAACATGGATCACCTAGAAAAACACATCTAGATTGTGTATCCATGTCCTTTCTTATCATTCTTCTCATGAATGACCTAAAAAAACATATCTAGCATGTATCCATGCTCTCTTTCCTTCTTCCCATGAACTCATAGCTTTTCTATTAGTAGTTCATGGATGATGCGTTCTTTTCTATTTTATGTGATCACTTGTGTTCTTGAGATGGCATTTTTCAAGAATGACATTACTGGTTGAGACATTTTGATATCGAGGTTTTTATATTGAGGTCTCTTCGGCTAGTTGACTTGAGGTCGTGTTTTTGGCCTTTAGATTTTAAGTGGTATCTTTTATTTTTTTCCTTTGTTTATCTTAGTTGGCCTTTTTGTTTTCTTTTGTGTTCCCTCGCATGCACTTGAGTGAGTTAAGATCCTAATGTTGGGGGCTTTCATCCTTGAAATTAGTGATGTCTTATAGTCCTTGTGATTATGCTCCTTTCCTCTAATCCTTAATATTTCTTTTGTCTACTTTACCACAAGTATTTGAATAGGCTCATACTCTTGTTAAACTGGGGGCTAAATATAGCATTGTAAATTTTCATCGGGTCAACTTACACCTCATTTTTGTGCCCTTCTTTAGCATGTTTCCCCCTCATCTTCTATCCAGGTTTGTTCAGTACCTTAACTCTAGTTTTTATGCCATATACACTTGTCAATCGATCTTTTGGGACTATGTCCTTCTCCTTGGGGGCTAATTTTAGGTCCCTGATTGAGGAGGACTAGGGAACTAGCGCCCTTGTCCCCCTCAATGGGTCCCATTTTTCAAGAGGAGGGTGTGACCTATGACCTCGGTGGGAAATGAAATTGATGGCTCTATGCGACCGTAGGAGGTTGACCTAATCGGTAAATTGACCTAGGATCTTCAAGGCAACATTTTCTTCATTCAATCATTGTGTAGAAAATTATATCATTTGGATGCAAGCATGTGTGTATTAGGTTTTTCCATGTTCATCTCATTTCATACAACATATGTGATTACTTTCAAGATGTAAAGCTTTGATGCTAGTAGAAACAAGATGAGAGGGGGGGGGGTGTGAATCATACAAACTTAATCTTCAATATATTCAATAGATTCAGCCTCGGTAGCTTATACTTCAGAATACATAACCAAAACTGTAAAACATTCAAACTCATGAACAGATAACATCACAACACATATAACACTAGATTTAATGTGGAAATCCAAATAGAGAAAAACCACTATGGGATTTGGGACCCACTAAGAAATATACCCTTCTAGAGTATGCTCGGTTAAAAGCAAACCTTGTTAAAGATTACAAACACATTGCTAGATGTGACCCGGTTAAGGGATTTCCCTCAGACTTGTTAGAGTCTTGCACTTTGTTAGAAGTGACCTTGTCAAAGGATTTCAAACACTCATTTAGAATGTTACCTTGCTAGAGGGTTTACAAATAAGACTATTAGGTCCACTTGGTTAAGAGATTTCCTGTCACTTACAAAATAAACAATAGTAATAAAATATATTTGCAACTTCACATCTGAAATGCTAAAGCAGATTCTTATTTGCTCAAAACAATCTTGTCATAAGACTTATCTAATCCCTTGATGGGCTTGTTGGGCTTCTCAATCTGTTCTTCAATCAAATCTTCAAGCTTCTGAGCTCGGTAAACATTCCTGTAGCATCACTGTGCATACATTTGCCCACATGTAGTGTTTATCAACAATTCCTTATTTATAAATAATTTCTGACCTCTTAATCTCCTTGATCACATTTCTCATGATCAATCTTAGCCATTAGATCTTCAGACTTGACTAGGTTCAATGTATCCTTCGATCTGAAAATGTTTCAGCTCACCTTGGAACTTGCATTCCTTCCTAGGAACTTGTGCTAGAATATTACGGTTCAATCTGTGTTGTAGATCTTCCTCCTGTATTTTCATTGTCGTAGATTCTTAACAAACTTCTTGCGTGGCATACCAGTCATTTATTCATCTCCAGCTCATCAGCATCCTTCATTAAATAATGCTTTTATCCATCCAATGCAATCTATTATAACTCGGTTGTTACTCGGTTAATACTGAACTTCTCTCAGTAGACATTCTGCCTTCGTTAACTGATATCGATAACCTTAGGGTTTACCGACTAGGTTCCTTGCTCGGTGACATGATATAGTATTAAACTTATAATCAACAACATGTGTAGGATATCAAAACAATCAAAACAACATGATCTCATCATTGTCTAACTCGGTAATAGTTGCCCATTGAATAACTTATATCTCCCCTTTATTATCACATTCTTTCTGTGTCACTTACCGACCTCCTAATACTCATCAAAACATACTTCTCAAGATATGGCAACATCATACTGAATCAGAAAATCAATTTCTTGACATCAATGACAAAATAATATTATTAAGACAGTAATCATCCTTCTTCAGTTATATCAATAATCTCCAACAACCTTCTCAATATCCTTATTGAAATGCCAACAATCTCCTTTCTATTGTAATGCCAACACAAGAAACAAAGCATCATTATCAGTCATTGCAAATCTGAGGTATATCTTTCTATTATTTATTTCAGTGTGCAATATTTCATTCAAGGTTAATTCCTAAACCAAGGTTTGACTTAGGCAAACCCATATTCCCAACCTATTTCCCTTCTCTAATGTGCGCAAAAATAGGTACGGAGCTACGATCTTTAGGAGAAGGTTTATTTACAGTAATGAATCAATCCCCCATTGGAGTGCAGGAAGTGCGGAGGACTAAAGTGACCACCATCTCGATCCTGAAAAATCAGGAGATCCTTTCGGGTACAGGTCTAAATACTCTTACAATCCTCGAAACTAGGTTTGTGGCTCAATCCAACTATTGTAGCACATTGTTTGTGCATTACTTCAATTGTAGCCCATTTACCCTAATTTCAACATTTCCAACAAATCAACTCAACTCAAGGGAAAGAAGAGGCTCATCCAAGATCCCTAGATTACTAGATAATAATTTAAATCTATTAGGTTTAGATCTATCTAATTCCTATTTTTCCCTAATGAGATGGTCCCTAAGTAAAATATCACCATCAATGCCTTAGTGCTCATTATTTTCAAAGAAATTAGTATGATTCCTCAAATAGAATAAGGTTCCAGAATTCAAAGTAGTATACCATTGGTAGTGAACATTGTTGAGGCCCAATTGCTTCCAATTAAAGAGGTTAGTGAATCTCTTAAACAAGGATCTGATTTAGGGAGCTATATCAATATTGCGACTAATTCCCACAACTGTGAATGGGATTCCCTTGATAGTAGGAGCACTTATGTTGTAGATAGGTCTTATGATCACCAAACCCCTATTGGTGACAATATTTCCTATGAAGACAAAGAGCTTGACCCTAATTCATGGAGACACTAGTTTGACACATGTGCCTACACTGTAAGAGTTGCCTCCTATTCAAAAAGAAATAATAATATTTTCCTAGTGTACCCCCACCTCATAGATTGGTCCCAACAAGACACACCACATTTAGACTAGTTTGAAAATGATGAATTGATAGCCGAATTTCTTGGCATTCATGAAGGATTATTGTATGGGGACCATAAGGCCAGTTTTGCAATAGATCTCAATAAAGTGGCTTATTTTGGGGAAGATAGCTTATCTTCTAGTCAAGAAGATCAAGATTAAGATGAAAACAAAAGTAAAAACAAATGGTCCCATAGTAAAATCTGAATAACACTGTCTAACCATTAAAAAGTGACAACAAATGAAGCATCTAGGGTGCCAACAAATTGAAGTCTTGACAACTTACCTAATTATCAAGGATAACCTCATTAGTGGTAGAAAAATTACAAGAAGTGAACATTGGAAATAATTTAAGAACATGAGAAAGATCTATCTTGCAAAATCATTACAACCCAAAGAAAATGAAAGTTTCATAAAAAAATTTAGAGAAAGGAAAATAAACTTTTCTTGGTCATATGCGAAAATGCCTAGCTTAGATATAGAATTGGATCTACATGACTTGCCATTACTTCCAAGAGCTAAGCCCTACAAGCAGAAACTATGAAAAATGCATCTGCAAAAGCCCCTATTGGTCAAGGTAGAATTACAAAAGTTACTTGATGTGAGTTTCATTGGACCCATAAACTATGCCAAAAGGATTTGAAATCTTGTACCAGTGACGAAACTGAATGGAGGCATTCACATCTACACATATTTTAGAGATTTGAATAAAGCCTATCCCAAAGATAACCTTCCTCTCTCAAAAATTGGTATGATAGTAGACCTCACAGCCGGGCATAAGATGCTCTCTTTAATGGATGGATTTTGGGGGTACAATTAGATAAGTATAACCCTAGAGGATCATCACAAGACAACTTTCATATGTCCTTGGGAGACTTATTATTGAACTATGATGCCATTTAGATTCAAAAGCATAGGAGCTACTTATTAAAGAGCCATTACCACACTGTTTCATGACATAATACATGATATCATGGAAGACTACACCAATGACTCATCGACTAAATCTAAAAAATAGGGAGATCCACCTCCCAATTCTTGCTAAAAAATTTGATAGGCTCGAGCAACATTAAGTCTAATTAAATCCAAATAATTGTGTATTTTGTGTAATGACATGCAATTTCCTTGGGTTCATAGTTTCAAATAGGGGAATCAAAGTGGATCCAGTTAAGGTAAAGCCTATTCTTGAGATGCCTAATCCATCTAACTTGAAACAACTGAGAAGTCTACAAGGAAAACTACAATCTATCGAGAGATTTATCACACATCTAGTAGACAAGTGACAACCTTTCCAACATCTTTTGAGGAAAGGGGTTACAATCAAATAGACTGAACAATTCTAGGAAGCCTTCCAAGCATTGAAATATTACTTGTTATCACCACCATTACTAGTACCACCAACATAGGGAAAGCCCTTATTACTCTACATTTAAGCTAACAACTCCTCTCTTGGAGCACTTTTCACATGTAACATGATGACCAGGGTAGAGAATGGGCTATATATTATATCAGCAAAATATTGGTAGGCTATGAGTTGAACTACACTCCAATAAAGCGAGCATGTCTTGCCATGATTTTTAGATCTCAAAAGTTGTGACATTATATGTTAAGACATAAGGTGAAACTTGTTGCAAGTATAGATCCCTTCAAATATTTCTTGAACAAGGTAGCATTAATAGGAAGGTTGGCATGATGATCCTTAGCGAGTTTGAAATTGAGTATGTAGACAGGAAAGTTATCAAAGGGCAAATCATAGCGGACCAGCTCATAGAAGCGCCACTTCAAACTACTCAGTCGTTGTTGGCTAACATCCTTGATGAATCAGTGTTCACTATAATTATCTCGATGGAATGAAATATGTACTTTGATGGCTCTTACACAAATCATGGACTAAGGGAAGGAGTGCTATATATAACACCACAAGGGGATGCAATTCCTAAATTTAATAGGATCAATTTTCCTTGTACAAATAACATGGTAGAATATGAGGTTCTCATCACAAGGCTCCAAAAAGCAGATCAATGGAAAATAAAGGATCTTTGTGTGTATGGCGATTCACAATTGATAATCAGCCAAATTAGCAATGATTACTTAAATAAAGATGATAATTTTATGCCATACAAGCATATGGTAAAACACTTTTAGAAATATTTTGATCAAATCATCTTTGAACAATTCCCATGTGCCCAAAACAAGGTAGTATAAGCTATGGTGACAGTGGGATCCCTCTTGGATATGCCAAGCAATGAGACACACTTAGAGTTTTTAGTAGAGCAACTAATGGTTACGGCTTATAAAGGTCCCCAGTCTGAATGTGTGTGTAACAGTTCATCTGAACTCCCCATGGTACAAAGACATTAATGCATACTTACATGACCAATACCTATCCCTGGACGTTTCCCACAACCAACGAAAGACTTTGATCAGACAAGCCTATAGATATTTCATCATTGTTGATACCTTATACCAAAAAAGTCTCGATGGGACTCTTCTTCGATGTCTTGATGTAGAAGAAGCACAACCATCTTTAAGGGACGTACATGAGAGTATCTGTGGGGCTCACTCCAATGACCTTGCTTCGGCTAAGAAACCCATGCGTACTAGATAATATTGGTCAACCATAGAAAAGGACAAATACAAGTATGTTCAAAAGTGTCTGTAGTGTCAAATTCATGTTGATGTCATTCATGCACCTGGATAGAGTATTCAACCTATAACATCACCATGGCCTTTTTCACAATGGGGACTCGACCTCATAGGGAAGATCAACCTTACTTCTTCTAATGGACACAATTTTATCTTGGTTGGTACAAAATACTCTAGTAAGTGGGTGGAAGCGGTTTCACTTACATAACTGGTAAACAAAAAGTGAAATCCCTTCTTAATTACATCATATGCTGGTATGGAATCCCATAGACCATAGTCACAGATAATGGTAGCCCTTTTATGAACTAGGAAGTGTGTGAGCTATGTAATCAATTTCATATCCAACTCATTTTCTCCACTCCCTATTACTCACAAAGTAATGGCCAAGCATAGGCATCTAATAAGACAATCCTAAAAAATCCTCAATAAAGTTGTCACTGAAGCTAGTTGTGATTGGAATTTATAGGTGAACCCTACTCTTTAGGCTTATCAAACTTTTGTTTGTACCCCTACAGGTGCCACTCCCTATTCCCTGGTGTTTGGATCGAAAGCTATTCTCCCTATCAAGGTTGAGTTAGCATCCCTTCAGGTCTCACTACAACATATAATTTCAAAAGACTACATGGTGACCAAATTGGAAGAATTGGAAATGCTTGATGAGAAAAGACAAAGTTCCATTAATAATTTGCAAGAAGAGAAATCAAAGGAGAAACTAAAATTTAGGCTAAGTTAGAAAAAAAATTATATTAATTTGGAACAAGTTAGCTATAGATGCCTTGACAAGATAAATAAGATAGAGATATCATTCATGTAGACCACAAAATTTCTAAGTTCAAATTAGGAAAGAAAATCGGGGAGGTAGACATCAATATTTTGCAACTATTGTATCAATTGTCATGTTTAAAATAATTGGATGAAGTACTCAACACCCTAATCATGATACCATTGTAGGAAGATTTATCCTAGATGAGATGAAATGTATTTTAGTATTCACCAATGAATCGATAAGTGGGTTGTCAAAGTAATCAATCAAGACATAAACAGGCATGAATAGATCAAGAAATATGGATACATGGTGAAAGAAATAATGGAAAAAGCTTAGCTCAAAGTTGACACCCATGCTCAAAATATGCCTCAATTGGATATGGTGTCAAAGATGAAATTTGATATATTGATAATCAAAGATATCATTGATAAGGAAGATGCCTCCTTACTAGATGAATGATGAAGATTATAAATTTGAGGGTAGATATTTTTAAGGATGGATGAAAAAGCTCAAATTTCTCCACGAAAATGTAGTAGACATCATATATGATATTGAAGAGCTAATCAATTAGACAAACTATGTATTTCATTAAGGATAATCAAGATGGACCAATGTTGCAACCTTTGTCAAACAACATTTGAAGGAGGTGATACATAAGGATATTGGCTAGCTAGTTTTCTTTAACCATAAATATCTTGATAAAATGGTCTTTATTAGCTCTATTTAAAGAATTCTAAAAACAAATGCTAAGGATGCACATAAAGTAGTACTAGCTTTCAAACATCTATGATCAAATTTAAATTATGGATCAAACATGAATGCGATTAGTGATTCCTTAATTGCATTCTTGGACTACAAAGGATAAGGAAATGAGTCAAACAATGAAATTATAATGGAAGATGTTAGTGACTAGGAGAAATCTAACAAAATTGAGCCTCCTTGAGAATTGTGTCACTACTTTTTTTAATTTCACATGTAAATTATAATGATTCTTAAAATGGACCTATTTAATTTTTTTAATTTTAGTCCTAAGATATTGTAATTATAATCACTGATGTAAACTTTATATGCTATATAACATTTCTTTTTAACTTTTTAATGTTTAAACTTTAGCAAGAAAATAAAAGAAAAAAGGAGTGTGATGACTTTAAATTCTACATGGAAATTTCTTATTATTCTCCAATATTCTATGCAATGATAATTTTGTAAAACACTATTACGTGGTGTGATTTAATCTTAAATTAATCCTTCTTTTTAATCCTATATCAAATAAAATTCTGTCTTTTATAACTTTAATCAAATACTACTATAATAAGTGTATAGTCCTCTAATTGTGGCTCAATGATAATACAACGCACAATCTGAAAGTAAAAGAAGTCATTAACTATGTCAAAATCACATTGTGTAATATGCCCTCGATCTTGTCAATTGTCTTTCAAAGATGTTCAAATGATTTTTAAATCTTTCTCCACAACTTCAATATTTCTTTTTTGGCCTGTTTTAAAAACTGATACCATTTCTTGGATGATATTCTCCACAAAAGTTATATGGTCACCGTCGTCGTCCTGACGAAGCCTGGCAGCCAAATCTGGTAGAAGTTTCAGCTTCAATCCGTCAGAAGAAAGCACATGCCGAATTCGGGACTCCTCCTCAGCACTCCAGCGAACTGCTTCCAGGTATTGCATGCATTTGTTGATGCAGTCTTCAGCCAACATTTCAGAAGCAATTGACATGATCGCCAGGCATTCCTCAATGCTGGAGAAATCCACATGCTCACCATACATGATTTCAATGCATTTCAAATAGTGATCAAAGTTATGACAAGTAGTTACCAATATTTCGGTAGATTTATCCGATGACCAGCTGTTGGAAAACCTGCTTTCAAAAAACTTCAATCTTTTGAGGATCTGGGAATGGAGATATATGGGATTTCTTCCATACTTCTCCTCACTTGGGCCTTTCAAGAACAATTTTACATCAGCAGAGCTCTGAGTTCCGAATCGAAGCCGAGCTTCTGCCATTACATAAATTGATGCAGATGACGCCTTTCTATCTATAAATTTAGTAGCAATATCAAACCAACTCTAGATTTACTTTGGGATTGATTAGACGAAATCTGACTTTCTAGTCAGTTTCCTGTCCTCGCTATCCTCCCTAAAGCCTTAGCCATATCTTTCCTGGAGCACGAGCATTGTACTTTAGCTTGTATTTCTTGTTGTATTGAGCCTAAACTGCCACATTCCATTAATCGAGATAGGTATGGAGAGATTTGTGAGCACGACCTGTCGCATTTCCCTTCAGGCCTTACGATCGACTATGAGTAGTTCCGTCTACTTTATCCTATACCCGTTATGTTGTTATGATGTTCACGTGCCTTATCGTTCCTTACAATCCTTACTAAATCTTCTCCGTGTCTACATATTCAATTTTAAAAAATAAACATATATATCGAGTTGGGACCGGCACTAAGATCAATTCCTGAAGTAGCAGAGTCCCCTCCATCTGGGGCATTGTGATGATAATGAATTTCACGGAATCACTCCCTTGGTGTTCCGTGCTCTCCAATCCAACACAATCCAACACAAATGAATTACCTCTCCATCTCCTGAAGTGCCAGAGTCCCCTCCATCTGGGGCATTGTGATGATAATGAATTTCACGGAATCACTCCCTTGGTGTTCCGTGCTCTCCAATCCAACACAATCCAACACAAATGAATTACCTCTCCATCTCCTGAAGTGCCAGAGTCCCCTCCATCTGGGGCATTGTGATGATAATGAATTTCACGGAATCACTCCCTTGGTGTTCCGTGCTCTCCAATCCAACACAATCCAACACAAATGAATTACCTCTCCATCTCCTGAAGTGCCAGAGTCCCCTCCATCTGGGGCATTGTGATGATAATGAATTTCACGGAATCACTCCCTTGGTGTTCCGTGCTCTACACGAAGCCTTGAAATCCAACACAAATGACTCAATCACCTCTGCAAATTGGGCTCCACACACTAGCTTAGAGACATTAATTCTCCTTCTACTTGGAATTTCTCTTCCACTTTCTCCAACTGTAAGCATCACTGACTTGGAATTTTATGGTAGTGAGACTTTTGATTCAAATCATACAATCCATGACATTAGAAATGGGTTTGGTGTAACAAGAATCAATAAATGTGTTAAGGTTGTTCTTTGACACTAGTGAATTCAATGATCAAAGATAATTTTGGGGCAATAAAAGTGGGGCAATAATTAATATGTTTTGATAGAGATGAAGTGTTAAAATTTGTTATTGATTACTTATTTATAGGGTGATGTTTAAATTGAATGATAAATTAGGGTGTTGGAAATGAAAGACTAGAATTTAAATTAATAATTTGAATGACATGGAGAATAAGAATTTTATGTTTGCATGTCTAAAGAACATTTTGTGATTGGAAGTGATGTTTTTTTTAATAAAAAGTACACCAAAATGATCAAAATAACATATTGAGCAATAAATATATACATAGAACTATTATTAATGACCAAATATGTAAAATATAACGATAAAAAAAAAATAGATACATATAAATTCATGTTATTTCACTAAAATATATATTAAATTTCTTTAATATTTATATTTTAATTATATTATCTTTTCTATAAAACATAAAAATTAAAAATGAGTACCTAAATTATGGTTGAGGAGTGCACTTCTATTGAATAATTTATTTATTTTTAAAAGAAACATTTTTTTTAGCATCAACTTTATAAATAGAGGTGTTCAAAAATAAAAAATTCAATCTTGACTCTAATAAAAACTTCTAATTTTCGATCTCTTTGGATGATCTTATGGATGTCTAATGCTTTGCCATACTCTAAGGAGGCACCTTCCTCTTTCTTACCATTCTCTATTCCTAATCTAATGATGAGGAATGTAACCCTAACGACACTCTAATGCATTATGTCCCCCCTAGGAGGCTCCAACTCTAAAACATGATTAGTTTCCCTATAGGAAAGTCTCCATCTTGAAACCAATTCCAAACCTTTGAGGTTATACCATAGATGCAACCATCATCTAGGAGGTCTTCTTATGTAGGGAGTGAAATCAAGGGTCAAATAGAACTAGATAGAAAGAAGAAACAACATTGGGAGATATTTCATGGGGAATATTAATCCTAGATGTATCACCTAGAGAAAACATAAATCATAAGATGGCTTATCTAAAGAAGAATGGCATTTGGGGATATAGTTCTATTAGTGAACAATATGAAATCCTGTTGGTTGCAAATAGGTTTTAAGATGAAATTCAATTCAGATGATCTAGTAAGAAAAATTACAATGTTAGATTGGTTGCAAATAGTTATTTTTCAAGTCAGGTCAAGAAAATTTATTCATTTGATCAGTTGATAGATATTGTGGGTCTCCAATCCCTCCGTGGTTTTTCCTCCTTGAGGTTTTCCACATATAAATCTATGGTTTTATGGTGTTCATCTTTGTGGTTGCATTGTTGCTTATTGTTATATGCTTTTATGTTTACCAAGTGTTGAGTTATAGTATTAATAACATTAAATTTCTCAGTTCCGGTAGAACACTAGTTCACCTCCCCCCCCACCTCTCAGTGTTCTTGGATTCCAACAATTGGTATCAGAGCCTAGTCCTCTTTTTCTAGAAGCCTAACTACTTGAGGAAGATCCTAAAATAGGAATCCATGGAGATGTGTTTAAGGAAGCAGCTTGAAGTTTCTCTTGAAGATTTTAAAGCTGAAAATTTTAAGAACATAAAGCTAGAAGATGAACTTAGATCTGAAAAAGAATTCATTATCTCTTTACTAGAAATTATGTCATAAGAAATATGGTAAAAATAATGACCAAGAGAATGACTTAAAAATATAACATATAGTGAAAAGGATTGGAAGTTGGTGGTTGGAAATCATTCCTAGCAGATACTCAAAGAAAGTAGGGGAAGGAAACTTTGCACATGTTTGACACCCAATATCAATCAAAAGTTATGCTTAACAAAATTTCATAGGGAAAATCAATAGGCTAGGAGGTCGAGACATTTGAATAATAAGTCCTTTAGTCCATTAAAATCTCAAAAAGTTTCCATTATTTAAATTTTATCTTCTTTAAATTAGTGCAAAAATCCTGACGACTTTTAGAAGTTAGCCATGAGGTGAGAAGTTTTATTTCTTAATCAAAAGTCTAAAATTTTGAACTTTATGATGAGAATTTCTCTTGCAAGAATTTGATAGAGAAGTGACCATCAAGATTCTATTAAAAATAGAAGTATTCCTACTTATCTTCCTAATTCCCCAAACTTTTCTATTTTGACACAGTTTACACTTTCAACAATTTGTGGAGAAATGATATAGAAGTTTTGTGAAACTCTATCTATTGCATTGAAATGATTTATTCCACTTCCTAGTTAGAATACCACATTCTATGCTTTCACCCAAAAAACTATTTTAAAACCTTAATGTGTTTTTAATGATTTTAAGAAGTAAATTCCATCAAGAGCTTTGAAAAAGGGAACTAATTATTTAAAACTCCACAATCCTACAAAAAAAGACACAAACCACATTGCGAGTCTAAAGACTTTTTGTGAGTTGATTACAACTTGGATGAAAATTACATGATATCAAATGTTTGGATATATATTAAGATCTAAGAAAAATTACGTTCCAAGAAAACTCAAACAAATAATCAACCTTAGAAAAACTTACAAACCAAATATTGGGATAATTGGGGACAAGTTGGGAGTCTAGTTGTGCATCAAGAACTCATTACCCTATCTACTTTAAAATTCTATGAGCAACCAATGGAGAACTAGGGAAAGTATCACAAAGAAAATATCTACTTGTCCATCAAGATTCAATAAGACAACTTCAACATGGATACTCAATACTTTAAGTAGTTGCTTCACAAATGTCTACTAGTCCATAAAGAGTCCACAAAATTAAATTCACAAGGACATGTCTACTAGTGCTTTTGACAGGGCAAAAATGAAGAAGGTTTTTAAATTTGTCTATGACAAAGTGAAAAATGTCATTCATATTATGATTGGTGTGAATATCCTTGTTGACTAAAATTTCTATAACTTTTTTCGATATTGATGCATCAGTTCTCTCCTTGATGTGATGGACCTCATCCAATTTTCAAACCTTCTAAAACTAGACTATAAAAAATATATTCTGAAACATATAATTGATGGCTCCAAACTCCAACAAACACTTTTTAAGAATATAATCTCTCAATGGGAAAATATTTTATCTGAGGAGTATTCTCCAAATTCCAAGTACAAACTTCTTTAGCTATCAATTGCATTTTCAATGTTATCATAGCCAACCTTTACAATAACTGCCCATTAGAATTCAAAAATGATTTTTCATCCCATGGTGAGTAGTTAGGTGAAGATCTCCTCGTCATTATTAACTCTACATTCAAAGCAACATGAATTCTCCATAAATACTCCCTTTATTTCTTATACGTGGATTACAAGTTCTTAAACATATCAATATGGTTTGTGAGAAAAAAACTATTTTGAGTAATGGTGATAGAATTTCATTATTAGATAGTGATAAGTAAGGAATACTCTAATAGTTTCTAATCATCCATCTTTATTAGTCTATGGTTCTTAGTATTTGTCTCTATCTCTCTATTTTGTAATCCTCCATTTTGTAATCCATGCCAAGATGTTGGTCTATTGAGGAGTTTATCCACCTCTATTTTATAATTTATATTATATTTCAATGACTTATTGTGCTAGTATCCAACATCTCTCTTCTATAGTGGAGTTAACATCTCAATGTATTTAATTTTAATTGTTAATTATTAACGTTATAAGAATGCAAAAATTCTATATGCACCAAGGAAATGTTCAAGTGCCAGAAAGTAATATGTATATATAGGAAATATCTAAGAGAAAGGTCCTAGCACATAACTACAACTAAGTTACTAGATGTGGATTCCTAAAAAATAACTAAAGATAAAAATATGCCTCTAGAAGATGTTGTGCATCTTAAGGATATGGCACCTATCCAAGTAGATACCTACCTAGGCAATATTATTCAATGTACATGATATAGCTAAGATAATCAAGTAACTGTGTATGTCATATAGTAATCCACTTGTTGGTGCACCACTCATTAGCCACCTAATTTATCCCACCCAATTAGTCTATAATTTTGAATGCAAACTTCTAAGGGCCTTTTCTCAACCATTCAATATCTTTTTCTTAGGCCATTCTTGAAGTATCAACAAAAATATTATCCCCTATACTATGGAATAAATGGTTTTCTATTTAGACACCTTATTTTCTCAAAGATTGAGTTTTCTTAGAATTTTCTATATGTAAGCTTGCTCTTTGGATATTCAAACTCTTGTATCTTGCACATACAAACTCAATTTTTCATTTTATTTTTTTAAGTAGGATATTTTTTTAGAACTGCATAGTGGTTCCAATCAATTATTCGTATTCATCATTTTGATTATACTTTATGATGAGTCCTAGAATTATCACTATTTCACTTACTTTACTAGCACTTTATTAGACTTTTATATATGCTTTAAACTATATCATGAACCATAATTTTATCCAAATAAGGATATATATGTGATTATATGAATATGCTATGAGAAATTCAATGGTTGATATATTATTAATTTATTATAAATGATGATTAATGTGAATAAATGCTTGTTTTGAGAAACTAACATGAAACTTAAGGGACCACAGTCAGCCTATAGCCAAAACATATCTTGCCATACTTCTCGCAAGAAAGAATTCAAATGGTCATCAACGAAAAGGTGGTTGTAATGAAGCTTTGGATTAAGGTAAAAACATGTTTTGAAGGGGGCCCAAAACCCTTTAAAAAGGAGATTCTAAAAGATTTAGAATCAACAAAGAAAAACTCCGAAGAGATGTTGTCATAAAATTGAAACATTCAGTTAACAGACAACCAAAAGATAAGAGGATCTGAGAGCCAGAACCTAGAACAAGAGCTATAACAAGAACAGCCAACAGCCAGCCAAAAACTAGGCCATTAGGATTTACCTTTAACTTTTCCCTTGTGGGAACAAAGATTCATATCAAAAGAGGGTGAATAACACTTATATTTTTTTTCCTGAACAATAATCCAACCCTCCTCCACTTGTGTGTCCTTTCTTTGCCAATTTGCAGAACCACCCTCAGCCTGAGAGAGAAAACCAACAACACTCACCAACACATTGTCAAAATCTCTCCCAACAAATAAGCCATTATCACCCAATACACAGGGAATGGGTGCCTGAAGCCCATTCCCTCTATAAATGGGGGACTCAACCTGAGTCTCCTTCAGAGGCTTGCAATGCACATTAGCACTATCAACCCCAACAACAGTCTCCATAGCAGCCCAAGGAGAAGCAAAAACACGCTGAGATTCCAACACAGAAGTCTCACGCTAAGAATCCAACGCAACCTCCTGAGAAACCACATGTTGCTCATATTTTCTCTCAACTGTATAGTGCTAAATTAACACACCTTTCTACCACAAAGCCACTAGATATTTCTTCTTTGTTCCACAATGAGCAGCCGCATGACCAGTTTTGAAGCATCTCCTACACCTAAAGTGGATCCCTTCATAGTCTAACCCAGCAACCCTTAAAAGAAATAAGCGAAATATCAGTAGGCAAACCTTTAGAAACATCTATATCAACCAAGAAGTGGTTTTAATGAAGTTATGTTGACTTTTTCCTACCAAATAAATGCAAGAAAGGATTGTAGGAGTATGTGGAATGGTGGAGTTATGTTTTATAAATTTGCATGAATGATTCTTGCACATTCTTGATTTGTTGTTGTCATTTGAATAAAGATTCCAATTCAAATTGGGACTCATGTTAGAGTTAGTTGTTATTTTAGTTTCTCTTCAGAATAGGTCATCCTCAATACTATGGAGGATAGGTCGACATGTTTTATTTAGTTTAGAGGAGTAATTGTTCTACTCTCATAGACTATTTATAAAAGTACAATTTTGTCTGAGTTAATGCTTCTTTAGTTTTTCATTTTGTTATTGAGCGTACATTGTAATGCAGATTAGATTCTTACCTAGATTTATCAGTTGTTAAGAATATTATTGTTCTTTTTGTTATGCATTTATCAATATGAATAAATCAATTGATTAGCAATATTCTAAGATAAAGGATTGTTGTTTATTCATCTCTAGAGTTTCATTATTGCTTTCCTTCAATCAAGGCTTCACAATCAAACTCAATACTTGTGATGATCATTACCATTTGTAGAATAAATTATAAGATCATCTTGGTACATAACCATGATTTTATCAATGAGACCTACAAAGGTAGTTCATCCATGGCTTTCTACACAAGTGGAAAAAATGTGTCTTGACCTTGATTTTTCGAATATTTTCATATTTAATTATTTAATTCTACATCATTGTCACATGCAATATTAATTTGACAATCTATATTATCACTTAGTAGCCATGAAAGTTGTTAAATGCACTTACAACAACTTGTGAGGTGAATAAGAGTTGTTGGATTAGAAAGAGCATAAAAAGGAGTTAAGTGTGGGCTTGGATAAGATAAAGAATATCTTGAGTTCCCAAAGAAAGTTCTAACTTTTCTCTTGCTAATTTAAGCATTGAGACTTACATGGAAATTTTGGTGTTGATTTTTAGTTTGCCAAAAAATAGTAGTTTCTAGTTTTGATTATTGTCTATGTATATCATTACATAGTTTGGAGATATATATTTTATACAATTGTATGATTTTGTAAAAGGTAATGCTTAAGATTTTTATTGTCTTTTCCATGTGAAGGCTTGACCTTGATGTTTTGGAACCAAATTTGATGCTAAAGATCTATTAATTTAAGTTTTGAAAATTGTTGTTTTCCAAAAAAAAATTTAAATAGATGTATATTAGTATGGTGTATATGTAATTTTACATTTATTTTATTTTGAAAGCTTAACATGATAAGTTCTGAAAAATTATCCTTGATAATTTATAATAATAAGTTTAGAGAATTTAAATATAATGGATTTCTGTGGTGGATCAACAGTCCAAATGCTCAAAGAGTAGAAATTTAAATATAATGGATTTGTGTGTGTGTATGCGTAATGGAGGAAGTAGTGAAGTCTTGGTCGTGATCTCTTTAAGCTTGACCCTTTCCAAACAAGTGCATGTTTAGATTATGTGAATTACGTCACTACAAATGGTTGAATTAAGTGTCATGTAATATAATAGTCCCTTCCACCCAGGCCATTATTGAATTACTCTTCTACTTATTCCAAGTGCCAGCATCAATGATTTGGAATTTTATAGTAGTAGAACATGTGATTCAAACTATGGAATCCGTGACATTACAGTGTCTATAATGACAATGCAACAAAATTGAGTGATGATATGTCACAAGAATCAATAAATGAGTCATGGCTTTCTTCAACATCAGATAATTATTTATTATATTTTGATAAAAATGATGTGTTAAAATTGTTATTGATTATCTGACTATTGTAAAATAATAAAAAAAAAGTTATAAATGGAGGATTACAAACTGAATTTCACAAATTAAATGTCATGAAAAATGAAAATTTTATGTTTTTCTAAGATCTAAAAGAATATTTTGTTATTAGAATTGTTAAAATTAAAAAAATCATAAATAAAAATTATTTTTGTAAAGAAAGAAGAGCAAAATGATACAAATAACATATGAAATCATATATAAATATATATATATATAAATATATATATATATATATATATATATATATATATATATATATATATATATATATATATATATGATCAAACTTGTAAAAGATAAAAACAAAATTTGTTGTTTTTGAAAACATAAATATTATATTATCTCCATAGAACATGTATATATTGTTATATTTATATTATTATTATTTTTTATTTAAAAAAAAAATTGTGGGTACATGAATGATTGGTATGGAGTACGCTGCCATTAAATAAAATTAAAAATAAAAATTTTATTTTGATATAAATATTGTTGAAAAAATAAAACTCAATCACTAACTCTAACAAACACTACTCATTTTTGCCCTTATTGAATGGCATCTAATACTAATTACTCTGAGGAACCTTTTTTATTTTTTACCTTTGTCTATCACTAATCTAATGATGAAGAAACATGTGATGTAACCTTTATAACATTAACATGCACTGTATCACCCTTGGGAAGCTCTATCTCTAAGGCATACTTAGTTTCCCTATACAGCAAGCTCTCATCTTGAAATTAGTGTCAAATCTTTGATATTATGTCATAGATATAGCAGTCAACTTGAAGGAATGCTTATATAGAGTATCAATGTGAGGGTCAAGTAAAACTAGACAAAGAAAGTTAGCAACATCAAGAGGTGCTTCACAAGGAAACCAACTCTCATATGTATCACCTTGAGAGAATGCAAACTAGTAAGACTTACTGACCATCCACTAGGTGGTGTTTTCTCTTGGTGATTATTTATCCAAATCTAAAATAATATTGTTGTGGCATAAGGAGGAATGAAGCTAAACTGGAAAATATTTCATGCATGTAAATCTTATATTCTCATAGTCTACCAGTTTCCTTAATCTTCTACTTGCCACTTTGGTTGCAAGCCCTTTAATTAAATCTAATTCCACAAATGTAGGCATAACTAAAATAGGAGTAGTTAATGATATCTCCATATGCAGTTAGATACTTCCCAACAATATTGTTAATGTCATGTGGCCTCTTTAACTCTCAAAATTATAGGACCAAATAAGATAGTTGAACCCATCAAAAGGTAGAGAAGATCAAATTTATTTAAATATCAAATGTTGGAAGTCATGGCTTTATATAGAGGAAATCAGATTGAGATTTAAACCAAAGGTCTATATTTTAACACAAGAAATCTCTTCTTGAGAGGTGTGTATCCAAGGAGAAAGAAACCCCTAGCATATGGCTAGATGTAGATTTCATCATCCATAAGTTTTTTAGACACCTTCATAATACATGCATGTAAATCATAAAACATGGACAATAATTTTAAAATATTACATATAAGTACATGTTGATGTAAATAAATTCCATGATTAGCAATATCATGTAGATCTCATGGATATGAGTAGAAGAATGGAAATAAAATGTATTAGAAATGGAGATCTAACCCCAACTACGATATAAAAACCTTTGAGTAGACAAAGTATCACTCCAACCCTATTTAAATCCTTTATTTTAAAGCAATGGGGATGAAGTGATTTGTGGAAGAAATTGGAGATCCTAAGAATAGTCATTAAATTCTTGCTTTTGGGTGTACTCCGAAAAATAAATGTAGGAGCTTTGAGATTTGTACCAAGTTTACACCTAGCCCCTCCTCGATTCTCATACAATGTCAAGAGGGCACGCACTTGTATCTATTTACGATAATATGGGAGGATCAATCCCTATCAAAACATGCAAAATACTATAAATGTCCATCCAAAGGAGATAATATGTTAGGGTGATGAAGGGGGAAATCACACAAAATACAACCATGCTATCATTAGATATCCAGTTTATTGTTGAACAACTCCAATTAGTTGTCACCATAATTAGCATAATTATAGGAAGTTGTTGATATATTATGTATTTATAAATATGTAATTATGTTTAATGAATAATCAGATTGTGAGCTCTACAACCAATATTCCTTGGTTGTTATATTTTTTTTATTTAATTGTTCTAAATTTTATGAAATGGTGTCCCTAAATACCACTTTGACAAAGCAAAGGCAAATAAGGTTAATGGTATACATTCTATCAAATTATTTCTAACCATCAATATATATCATCAAGTCTACTTAAATTGGGATTAAATTTGTGGAATTCATTTTTTAACCACAAAGATTCTAAGACAACACATGTTATAGGACAATCTAATCAAGACATTAAATTTTAAATAGTGAATTACAAAATCAACATCATTCTTTCATTGTCAATTTAAAAACTAAATACTCTTATCTATCATATTTTATTGTCATATATTCATTACAATTATAAAAGTCAAACTCTTTTATCTAAATTGATTTATACTAATGAATTATATTTATTATTTTAACCAAATAATCTAACATAATTGACAAAAATATACTTCAAAAATCAACAAATTTTTTTTTTAAGATCTCCTATTCATAAATCTAACGTTGAAAAATTTAACCAATCCTCAAATAATATCTCATAATTTTGTTTTATTTTAATATTTATTAAGCAATGCTGAATTAGTATAGTGCGTACAGCTTGCAAAAAAATTACTCTTTTATACGTGCACGTCACGAACGTTGTATGGGTATAAAACCCACGTCACATTATAAAATATCTAATAAGTTATAAATTCAAAGCTAGTAAGATAGGGACATCCTTTTTTGACCTAAGGACCATATTCGAAAGGCTTGGAAGCGACAACTTTTAATAGTAAACAAAGGCATAGTAGTTATACCTGCTGACCCTAACAAAACAAGGATCAAAGTCCTAAGGTTCACTTAATGGCATAGGGATACCTAGCTTTTTCAAAGAAAAATAAATATATAGGAAATCTCCCTAACTTTTTTTTTTGGATTAAATTTGAAAATAACTATTATGGGAAATTTTTCATTTTTTTTATGTTCTTTATCATTTTGATGATGGGTCACAAAGTGTGATTTGAATTGTTGATGCAAAAAAACATTCACACAATCAAATCCAAAAGTAATATACTGAGAGTCTCATGGATTGTGGATATCTACTAACTTTGAATAATTACAATGTAAAATTGTGTGGAAGTTTTCAATACAAGCAAGGCTACAATACATGGACTATGGAATTTGACTATTTTGTCTTGAATTTAATTAAACTATAATATTTTGACTCATAAATTTTCTTTTGATGGAGGATTTTTCATCACAAAGTTGTTTTAGCTACTTGATATGGGAGTACAAGCCTTGGGATAAAACCTCTTCCGCTAAGAGCTAAGGACTAAGGGGTATCCATTCCGCCAGATTCGCTCGGGGCACGACCTCATCCATTATGATGTCAAAGTATTGGACTCAGCAAGACTTGATCCTTGGTGGGCTCATTAAGAACCATTCAACTTCACCAACAAACCAAGGACTTGTGGATTTTGATTGTTTTGTTTCAAATATAATCAAATATGTAATATATCAATTTTTATTTTGATTATTTTATTTCAAATACATGATTAAGTCTATAATATGAGTCATAGATTGCGATTGTCTTGTTTTAAATATAATTAAGGTTATAATAGTTACATGAACTTGTGGGTTTTGACCATCGTATTATGCAATACATTTGAATTCTTTATAACATAAGAGGTATGAATTCTCTACAACCCATGAAGATAATTTAAGTGTTTTTGAATTCTGATATATACACCTTTTTCTATAATACTTCTTCGACCCACCCTATGTATCGCATAATTATTCTTATATTTCCATTATGATGATAAGTTGTTAGTTGGAAAAAGCTAGTATAAAATGTGTGATAGAAAATCTTCTTTTGATAAAAAATAATATAAATAATAGATAAACATTACAAATTGGTGTAATGTGATAATGATCGATGCAATGATGTAAATGGGTCATATGAACAAGTAGTTATTACATATACAAAGTACACAATGAAAGAAACAAAAGAGGATGTTTAAGAGAATTAACATCATGATACTCACAAATATTTTAACATTATAAATTATATGTTGGGGATCACATGAGCTAATTGAGTTTGTTGATGCATGATTACTTCTAAAAATCCAATGTAAGTATGAATATTTTTCTCAATACATAGTTAGTGATAATCAAATCAAATTCAACCCACCTTTTGTCTTTTAATCTTTTGCACATATATAGGCTCAAGTCCCAACAAACCCTTCAATTAGTATAATTTTCAAAATAAAAAATTGTTATCAACTTAAAGTTATATACCTTCTATAATAACTAATTCAACTTCCAATATAGCATTTGAATAACCATTTGATAGATGTCATCATACAACATATTAGCATGTTGATGGTTATTACAATTTTCTAACACATGAACAATTTTAGGTATGAGTAGAAGAATCATGTCCGGATGTGACACATATTTTTATGTAATTTTATTTGAATTAAATAATTAGTTATGAATTTTTTACTACAGCTATTTAGGAATATAAAAACTTGTATGTCTGACCACCTTAACTTCATCAAACTTTATGAAATTCAATTTTATTTTATTTATCCTATAGTAGGCAAAGCATAGAATGTGATGCATGTTGTAGATTCAAAAAATGTGATATTGTTTGAAAGTTATAGTTGTTTTTTAATTAGCTTATCAATCAGGACTTTAGTCAGAATTCAATTACAAAATGAAAAATAATTATTTATTAAAGTCAAAATAAGGCAAATCTTATATTGTTGGAAAGTTGAGAATGTCCTTTAAAACCCTTTTCATTTGATCAATTTCGATTAAAAAAATTCCTCAGCCACCAAAACGATGTCTGAAAAAGCAAGAAAGACTCAAAAACACGGTTTTTCTATTGACTTTCCAGGTTTGACATGTCCTAGCCAAATCCCAATACAATCTCAAGGCAAATACCAAGGCTTCTAATTTTTGTCAGAGTATTGGATATCGAATATGAATCTGTTATCCGATTCTTATTTATTTTTTATTATAAATATAATTAATAATATTTAATATTTTATTATATATTATATAGTATTAATATATTAATATATAATACATAATAATATTTATTACATAAATTAATATTATAATATATTAATAATATATATTATTAATTTTTTTATTAATGTATTAATAATAAAAGATATCGGATATTAGATAATATTTGATATCTGATACCTTGTTTCGGATATGGAGAGAGAGAGAGAGAGAGAGAGAGAGAGAGAGAGAGTAATTAGGGGGAGGTGGAGAGGAGGAGAGGGGAGGAGATTGAAATATCAAGAGAGAGAGAGAGGGGGGGGAGTCGGAAAGGGATAAGGGAAAAGTAATCTAGATAGAGAGAAGGGGAAAGGGAGAGAGAGAGAGAGGGAGAGAGAGAGAGAGAGAGAGAGATCTCCTCTCCCCTTCTCTTCCTCCTCTCTTTATCCCTATCCTAAACAAGGTATTAGATATACCTCTCTTACAATCACTCTCCCCAAGCCTCTCTCTCTCTCTCTCTCTCTCTCTCTCTCTCTCTCTCTCTCTACCTATTATGTTCCTAGAGTGGACATGTCATGCTCCCAAACTTATACATTGAAGAACATAATATAAACTCTTTCCCTAAAACTTGTCCTCCAGAGAATTTTGTGTGGAATCTTATTCGAAGATTAAAAGAAAGCATGTATTCTCACCAACAATATGTATTTGAATTTTTGTGGAGAAATATTGGAGGAGGTTTGATTCCAAATTTAACATGAAACTTCCTACATCAGATGAGGTGGGAGGTTGTGTTATTTCTCATGCTCCAGCCATAGGCAAAACATTTTGCATTATAAGTATGGAGTATAGGGAAAGAGACTTCGAAAAGTGGAGTATTGACATTCTAATTTTTTTGCTAAATATAACAAAGACCTTTTGGAATAAAGTACATTAAAATTCTGAATATGAAGAGATTATAAAATTGGCTTAGAGAAACTAGATCAGGGGAAAAAATTATTAAATTTCAGGACTTTGGCAATGCTATGTGAGTCACATAGAAGAAAAAGTGTGTTGTTTATTAGATACAATATTTTTGTATGCCTTACTTGTGATAAAAATGTTAACCTACCTGAGAATATTGTTTTATGGGTCACTAGATCCCAAATAGATGATCTTGCCGCGAGATCCATATAAGGCTAAGCATATTGGAAAATTGCTTTTAGAAAGCCCAGGCTTGCTTGTTTTTTTTTGAAGGTCATCAAGATTGAAATAGTAGATCAAATATATGGATTTCATTGAAAAAGGTTAATTCAAAATTATGCATTATATACTCTCAAGAACGCTTCTCTAGAATAACTTCAAAGAGTTTTTCAACACATTGTATCTGGTAAGACCAAATTTTTTTAACTGTTTCTTAGGTAAAACTTGAAGCTATCCTAAACACCTGGTCAAGTAATGGCTAATAGAAGGATGTACAAGCTGAGGAATTTCTTCATGGATGAAATTGAGAATAAAATTCAGAATGGAAAAGAGAGTGGTAAAGAAGAATTTGATGAAACTCTTGTAAAATTTAGGTTAATGATAGATGATTTTGTTCATTGTTATGATGGGAAGATTCTTAGCAGCCTTCCTGGATTAAAGGATTTTACTGTGATTTTCAGAGCATCTTCTATACAATAGACTGTATTAGATCAAATAAATGAAGCAAACAATCGTGACAAGGGCAACAATTTTTAATTTTTAATTTTGGTATCCTCTCTCTCTCTCTCTCTCTCTCTATCTATCTATATATATATCCATTTCCCCTTCTTTCTTTATCACTCTCCCTCCCTCTCTCCCCTCTCCCTTTTCCCTTTTCTCTCTCTCACTCTCACTCTCCCTCTCTCTTTCCCCTTGTCTCTCTCTAACCCTCCCTCTCCCTCTTCCTTTCACTCTCCCTTTCCCTCTTCCTCTCATTTTCCCTTTCCCCTTCTCTCTCTCACTCTCCATCCCTCTCTCTCTCTCTCTCTCTCTCTCTCTCTCTCCTCTCTCTCTCTCTCCTCTCCTTCCCCCTTCTCTATTCCCCTCTTCCTCCACTCTCCCACTCCCTCTCCCTCTTCCTCTTCCTCTTCCTATCCCTTTCCCCTTCTCTCAATCTCCATCTCTCTCTCTCTCTCTCTCTCTCTCTCTCTCTCTCTCTCTCTCTCTCTCTCCTCTCTCTCTCTCTCTCTCTCTCTCTCTCTCTCTCTCTCTCTCTCTCTCTCTCTCCCTTTCCTCTTTTCTCGCTCTCTTACTCTCCCTCTCTCTCCCCCTCTCCTTTCCCCTTCTCTCTCTCACTCTCCCTCTCCCTCTTATTCTCCCTATCCCCCTCTCTCTCTCTCTCTCTCTCTCTCTCTCTCTCTCTCTCTCTCTCTCTCTCTCTCTCTTCCTCTCCCTTTCCTCTTTTCTCTCTCTCTCTCTTCCTCTCCCTTTCCTCTTCTCTCTCTCTCTCTCTCTCTCTCTCTCTCTCTCTCTCTCTCTCTCTCTTCCTCTCCCTTTCCTCTTTTCTCGCTCTCTTACTCTCCCTCTCTCTCCCCCTCTCCCTTTCCCCTTCTCTCTCTCACTCTCCCTCTCCCTCTTATTCTCCCTATCCTTTTCCCATTCTCTCCCTATCTCCCCCCTTCTCTCTCCCCCTCTCCCTGTGCATCTCCCTTTCCCCTTCTCTCACTCTCTCTCTCCCTCTCCCTCTCCCTATCCCTATCCCTTTCCCCTTATCTCCCCTCTTCTCTCTCACACATTTTTGTATGGAGAGATATTAGATATCAGATATATATCGGATATCGGATATCGAAGATATATCTAACATTTGATTCATTTCCATTTGGGTACCAACGTTCAAATATTGGGCCCCAACAAAAAATGTAGTTGCCCATATGAAAATTATATTTAAGTATCAGATATCTGATACCTAGCCCACACAAAATAGGAATGTGGGTCATTTTGTGCATTCCAATGGTCCCTACATTCTTTTTGCAAGTGACAAACATGATTTTTCAAAGATACAAATACAAAATTTTAATTTTTTGAGATTCTTCTAGACAAATTTGTCATTGGCAATCAGTTTTAAGGATCTTTATGGAAGTATAATGGGGAGCAATAGTCATTGAAAATTAAAACGTAAAAGAAAGATTTCAAATGAGCAAATTGAAGCATATAGACAAAGAGATAGAGAAAGTAATATGAAGAGCAGACAAGGTATGTCAAATATTGGTGAAACCTCTACAAATGTTATTTCAAGTGAAGAAAAAATTGAATTTGCAAATGTTGAGAAAGAAATTGAAATGAAAATGAAAATGTAAATATTGATTTTGAAAATGTTGAACATGATATTCAAATTGGGAATGACAATGTTGAAATATATATTCAAAATTGATAACATGATATTGAATTTAGAAATTAAAATGTTGGAGTTGAAGGAAAAAATGTGGCAATTAACATTGAAGGTGAAAATTTGGGAATTGACATTGAAGGTGGAATTGTTCAACCAAGTGAGCATTATGTAACACTGAACTACATGAACATTTAGGGGGCCCCAGTTTGCTGTCACTCGATCAATTCTCAATCTATGCAAGAAAATAAAAAGTGGCCCATCAAAGCAATAAAAAAAACTTTTTGATATGTAAAAATTCTTAATTCATAAGTTAGAGGGAGATCGCTCCAACAATTTTTAAATATGGTCT
Organism: Cryptomeria japonica; assembly: GCF_030272615.1. Lineage (NCBI taxonomy): Eukaryota > Viridiplantae > Streptophyta > Pinopsida > Cupressales > Cupressaceae > Cryptomeria > Cryptomeria japonica. Next base: position 694,163,222 of record NC_081407.1, read on the forward strand.
TATTTGTAGTCCTAGATAATCTATCTAAATAATCTTTGTAGGAGATAGATTAAAAGTCTCAATTATCTTTCAAAGATGTTCAAATAATCATTTAAGTAAAAGGTATCTAACCAAATAGCACAAATTCAAAGACATGTGAGATATAGTTTCAATTTGAGGAGTGTGCAATTCATTCTAGGGAGCTTTGTGTGCATGTGCATAATCTCATACAGAAGAATTGACAATAAATTTTAATTTTAATACAATTATGAAGTAAACAATAGGGATGTTCTATTGAATCTTTAGTTGTTTAAACTCTTTAGTTTAACCTTTCCAAAGCTATTTTATAGAAATCTTTAATCAATATGAATTAGACAACCATAGAGTGTTGATATGTTGGTGGCTACAATAGGCATTTGCTAGTTGGAGAAAATTTTGATGGCCATGGGTAACCATTGGGATTTTTATTGTGCTTACAAAATGGTTTGCTAGTGGCTAGTTAGTGATAGAGTGATTGTCATGCTATATCCCTTCTATTTTTGGAGTTGAAAACCTGCAAAAGTACAAGACCTACAACTTTGATGTCTTGGCCTCCAAATTTTTGTTTTTTGACAAAATCAAAAGATAAACAAACTTTATCATTTTTTCTAGATGTAATGGCGATACAATGATGAAGGATTAAAAGACGTTTTAAGAAATAACTCTAGATTATATTTCTCATTGCATGTATGAGAATAAAGATGGTTGTTTTCTTATAAGACGTTTATAACTTTTGCAAAGCATATTTCCATGTTTCTACAATATTCTAATTTAGATGAAAAAAACTTTGAAATAAATAGATCAAGTATCATAGACTCTTGAGAAAAGAATAAAAATTGAATATATTGAACAACCACATATACTTTGACATAAAATGATTGTTATTATGATCAAATTTTTTTTATTAATATGAACTTTTTTAAATTTCATAAACAAGAGAATAAAAACTCTATTTTAATGTCATAATTTTCAACTTTTCTTGATGAATATATACATTAATGTTTATAAAATAATCTTAGACATGTTAAAAAATAATCACATCCCTAAAATCTATAAATAATGTGACTTTAAACTGATATCATCAAATCCACATATATTTTTCAATTTTTAAATATAAAAAATATTGAATAATAAAAAGATGGAAGACATTCTTTAACAAGAGACACAAAGTGTCAAGTTCATGCCAATAAGTCAATTTCTTGTTGAACTCAAGCAATTGTTTGGTACACATTTATTAAAAGTTTCCTATTTATGTGTATTTTAAAAAATAATAATATAAAAAATAAATAATAAATCTATTATATTAATAAATAACAAAAATATACATATTTATTATAAGTTTCCTATTTATGTGTATATTAAAAAATAAATAATATTCATATATTATAAAAAAATCATATGCATTGCCCAATCTATACCAATATGAGAACGAGATCATAAAATTTAATTTAAATTTTTGAATAAAGTTATTAGCTTATGACATAAAATAAAAGTAAAAATGTAAACCTACTCATGAATTTTTGTTACAATTCCCTTTTTATGATACTATTTCCTTAAGGGTGATCGTACGGATCTATATTGCAATTTAGGCTAACAATGCATGTTCCCGTCAGACCGATTTGGCAGCCACGTAGCGCTCGCGTGGCAAGGGGGTTCCAACTGGAAATGTTCCGACTGGAACCCCCTTGCCCTATATAAGAGCTGAAATCCGCCCAAGCCCCTCATTTTGCATTGAGCAGCTTGGAGTTGAGCAGGAGGGCGCAAAAAATCTTAGAGATCCGACCGGACGAGTTTCGGTGGTAAGTACTATTTTTTATTTTTATTTTTAAATGTATTTATTTTATCATATTAATTTATATTGTTTTGTTTTTAAATAGTTTTGAATGGAAAATTAATTTTTTGATAGCAAATTAGTTTTTTTTTTTAGATTTTAAAAAATATTTTATTTTTTTGTATATATTCTATCATATTAGTTTAGAGTATTAGAAAATAAATACATACATGTACATAAATACAAACATACATACAAATACATACACAAACATACACAAACATACACATACATACATACATACATACCTACACACATACATACACATACATACAAACATACATACATACATACATACAAACATACATACAAACACACACAAACATACATACCTACATACATACATACATACATACATACATACACATACATATACATACATATAAAATAATTATATGTACACCTTAGAACATACACATACATACCTAGTTCTACATACACACATACATGTACATACACATACATAAATACATATGTGCGTACATACATAAATACACATAAAATAATTATATATGCCCTAGGAAATACATACACCTCAGGACATGGTATCAGGGGTCGTGTGTGGTCCTGAGTGGTCCTAAGTGGTCACACATATGACCACTCAGGACCACACACAACCCCTGATACCATGTCCTGAGGTGTATGTATGTATGTATGTGTGTGTATGTATACATCCTAAGGTATATATAATTATTTTATATGACCCCTTAGGACCACAAGGCCCTTTACGACACATGTGCACCCCTTAGGACCCATTAGTACCACATAAGATCAAATGGTGTCGAAAGGGATCTTAAGTGGTCCTAAGGGATCACGCATGTGTTATAACACATGGGTGACCCCTTAGGACCACGCAAGGCCTCTTATGATACATGTGCACCCCTTAGGACCTATTAGACCACATGAGACCAAATGGTGTCGAAAGGGGTCTTATGTGGTCCTAAGGGGTCATGCATGTGTTCTAACACATGGGTGATCCCTTAGGCCCACACAAGGCCCCTTACGACACATGTGCACCCCTTAGGACCTATTAGGACCACATAAAACCAAATGGTGTTGAAAGGGGTCTTATTTGGTCCTAAGGGGTCACGCATATGTTCTAACACATGGGTGACCCCTTAGGACCACGCAAGGCCCCTTAGGACCTATTAGGACCACATAAGACCAAATGGTGTCTCAAGGGGTCTTATGTGGTCCTAAGGGGTCACACATGTGTTCTAACACATGGGTGACCCCTCAAGACCAAGTAAGACCCCTTGCGACACATGTGCACCCCTTAGCACCTATTAGGACCACATAAGACCAAATGGTGTCGCAAGGGGTCTTAAGTGGTCCTAAGGACACATGGGTGACCCCTTAGGACCACACAAGGCCCCTTACGACACATGTGCACCCCTTAGGACCTATTATGTCATGCCCAACTTTTAACCAAGTGAACATGACACAAAACTAACAATTTTTTTTTTTAACTTTAATAGAACAACATGATTTCTCTAGTTGGTTAAGACAACAATCTAACCTCTAGGTTCAAAAGTTAACTTTAAATCAATCCAGTCATAATCCTACTAACTTGATTCCACTTCTTGTAATAAAATGGTATTTTGAGTACACGGATTAATACTAGAAATACATATATAGTATTTCTCAAAATTTCAATCAAGTAATAAACATTTCCCATATTAGATGTTTTCAAAAAGAATACCAATTTGTTTTAAATATCTATCGGTGTAGACTCGCCTCACACATAGAGCATGAACAAGTACACTAGTGCATGGCTTTCCAAAAGCAATAATTTAGTTTAATACACAATGAAACCATAGCTCCTATTTAATCTAACAACTACTTTTATTCTAGAGTATTAAAATTATGTATAAAACAAATGGTAATATATATCTTAATGACGACAAAACTATGAGTTTATTTTGCTCTATTATTCCCAAACATGACAATTAAACCATTCTCCTTCCAAACTATGGTAAGAATATCCCTTATTTGTATATATTATAAGGCTCAATCCCTAATCATTTACTCAAATGCTCTTGCCACATCTTATATATATATTTATAACAAGGTTTAAGAAACTTATCTAATGACACTATTAGAACATACAACTACACAATTCCATTTTTTATTACTATACCTTGTATTCAAAGTTCAGAATCTATAATGTCTTTGCTAGGGGAAGAGCATCAATAGCCGTCATAGCTAACTTCATGCACCCACAGATCCTAAACGGTACATCAGATTTTGATTTTTTTTTTTAGTTGTCTTCGTATGCGACTTAACTGCTTATAGCTATTGATCTGGCTTCTGGGTAGTAATGATGCACGCTGTCGAATCAGTTATGCGCACAAAGGTCAAAAAGTGCACATTTCAAAGTGTCGTCCGATACCTAACTAAAGATGTTCCAGTAACCGTCAACTCAAAATCACTAGTACTTGTTGACAAATGTCCCAATAGTGGTGCACAAATGATCCAATAGTGGTACACAAATGGGACAAATGTTCTAATAGTTGTGCACAAATGGGCCAATTAATTACAAAAAATGATCGGCTATTGGTACAAAACAAATTTATTAATGGTGTTTTCACTATGACAGCTATTGGGGGGTCAACATAGTATTAAGGTGACGGTCATTGGAACTATTTCCGCTATTGGTACTCTTCCCCTAATGAGAATCGAATTCTAATAAATTAGAAATGGAGTAAAATCTATTTACTTAAACATATGACTAAGGACTTTTTTTCCGCTCCATGTAGATCTAACTCATAATGAGACTTTTAATACACAATATTTAAAACAATTATTTGCACTACTTTAATTGGTGACTCAGAATTTTTTTTTGAACTACTAAGAAGATGTAGAAAATCTACTTACCTTTACAGATCCAGGATAATAATGTAGAATGCCATGCCCTAAAAATTCCTCCATCGCTTCCCTCCAATGAGAAATCTGAGAAAGGTTCAAGGAATATATCTTCGTCCCAAGTTTGTAGGAAAGCATGGTCAGTGTGGAAATTCTGAGCTCTGTAAGGTTTGCATTTTTAGAATTGAAAAAAAACGGTACATTTGCAGGTCGCCTCTAGAAAATGTGATCTCATCACATACCCCTCTTGGTAGATTTGCAGACCCTCCATTTCATTCCCCCAAAAACCCCAAATCCTTTCCGCCATTCCTTTCGCAGACGTCTTCCCCCCTTTCTTCTTCTCCTTTCACGCTACCTCCATACCCGACCTTCGGAAAAGCACCCCCAGGTTAGCTATTGTGGTGTCCTAGTCGTCTGTGATACCGATGCATCTAATCCAATGGTAGTCTACCTTCACTCTTTACGTGTCATTTATTATTTTCTGAAAGCCTATACTTTTCACACGGTATCCATGACTTTCTTATCATTATGCCCTTACCTTTGGCCTACCCTCGCATTAATTTGCTTCTGTAAAGCGGAAAATCACGATCGAACCATAGTTGCTCTCCCCTCTTCCAACTCCAAGGAGAGAGAAGGGAGAGTCACTAGGGTTGATGGTTTTCACTTAGGGGAGAGACTTTACATTCAAAAGAGGGGTTGAAACCCACAAGATCCAATCCCACACAATGCAAGATTGGATGCTAAATGTGTTTCAAGGGTTAAGAAAGCAAGGCTACCCTCTTTTATAAAGAATGTTGATAGAAGAATTAAGCTAGGAATGCATAGAAAGTGACAAAGATTCGCTTATAAACTGAGATAGGGATATAGGATGAAGCTGCGGACCTAGAATTAGCAGTAAAATGTCGATACGGCGCTGTCCTGCAAATTTGAGCAAAAGTTGACAGGACGATGGCGCCCGGCGTGCACACGGTCCTCCGAAAAATCTGCGAAACGAAGGGGGATCTGTTCGTCTCTACACAAGGATTCCAGATCTTCAATTTCAGCCGCGTACCTGCAACCTACACACAGAAAAGTGAAGACGATTGGGGGGTTAGGGATTAGGGGTTTGCCTTTAGGTCAAACCCCGGTTTTGGAATTAACCAAGAAATGAGAAATGCTGTAAATGTAATGTAAAACAAGTACTAATACCTTGTTGTAAGGATGTTTGTATCCTTATGTGCGAAGGTATAGATGTTGTTGTTTGTTGTATGTTGTATGTTGTAGCATGTAATGTGTTGTAAGTGATCTCCTCTTCAATGGTTGAATCCTTGTCTTGAATGCAACACTTAGCCTTGAATGGAGACTTAGAATGATCAATTGCTTGAAGGAATGCTTGAATGCTTGAATGCTTGAGTATAGTTTCCACGCTTTTTCCATCATGTCAAATGAAAGAGGAAAATGTAGTTTATATACTTGTCAATTAGGGCTGATAGACTGATTTTCCCGACCTTACGCCGACCAGGAAAGATAATTTTCCAATTTGCAAACATAAAGACCCGAAGTCCAAAAGAGACCGGGCCCAAAATAGGACCCAGGGACCAGGGCGCTGGGCGCCATGGTCCTGGGGGACCAGAGCGCTGGGTGCCCTGGTCTTGAAGGACCAGGGCGCTGGGCGCTCTGGTCCCACCTCCCGGGACAGCAGGGTGCAAAGGAGGTTCAGGCCAGGGTGCAAGAAAATGCAGTTTTCAGTGTCATAATCAGGTTTCGGGGTCTCCATTCAGGTTGCGTGTTGCGTCGCCATCGTGAAGACCCAAATGCGGTCGAAATTGCAAGTGTCACAATTTTAGGACGCTACATTTAGCCCCCACTTTAGCGGGAGTATAGGCGTATGCTCATACTTCCGGTAAAGTACAAGGAAACAACATTGAAAGACTTTCACCACGTCAAGGAGGCAAGATACACCAAGCCCCCAGTGGACTAAGGATCTTACGACTTCGATTGACAAGGTAAAAGGGAAGATCACAAGGGAGAACCATGACTGTCAGTAGCAAGGTTCCCTCACTATGAGTCATGCAAGAAAGATATCAAAAATTTTCAAGGCAAAGCTAAATTTGTCAAGAAATTTTCAAGTATCTTGAAAAGATATGAACGAGATGTATGCCCCCCTACGTTAAAGCGATCGCACATGCCTCACCGGGGGTGATTGCTTTAAGGTAGTGATACATATAAGAGATGAGAAAGGGAAAGGAGCACGTTATCACAAGGATTTAGCCCCCAAGTGTGAGATAAGCCCAAGGATAATAGACACAAAACATAAAGCACGAGGTGACTTCGCTTTCCTCGGGGTCAGTATGCTGTATGATAATTCATGTATATCATATGTATGTATGCATAATTGTTCTTCATTCCCCAATCAAGGAAGGTCACCTAGAAGAAGGGAACACATGTGTCTTTTGAGTCAACATGAGAGAGATCGAGAGATCTCAATGCTTTGCATCATCCTCAAGTAGACAACACTAAGGACAACAAATAGAAGAATGAGAATAACATATAGAAGAAGTAACAAAAGAGAGGGGGAGAGAATCTGCTATGCTAATGAAACTAGTCTAGCACGTCATCTACCCCCCGATCTTGCTGATCAATGTTTCGGGAAGGTAGGGAACACGCTAGAGAAGGAACATCCAACACAGCAGATGGGGCTATCACAAGATCCAAACAAGGGCTATGTTCATGTTCCAAGCCACGTTGTTCTTGTCTAGGAGCTAGGATAAGTGCTTTAGAAAATTCGTTAGATAAATGGTTATCAATATCAACAAGTTCATATTCACTATCAGAATGAACATGAGTAACATTTTCATCATGAATAACATTTTCATCTATATCATCATCAAGATTTATAAAAATAGGATCTTTAACTCGCACAGGATCAAGACCATCATGCATCTTATGTTTAGGAGATTTCAGCTCAATCGTCGGCTGAGGAGAAAATGGAATAATGCTTGTTGAAGGTGTTGTTGGGGATTGGAAAGTTTGAGCTCTAAGACGACGCTTTCGCCGGCGTTCACGTGCAGAACGATTTCGTCTAGTCTTAGTAGGAAGTTGCGAAGATTGAGGAGGAGGAATGTTCTCATCCTTATCACTTGGGTGTTTAGGTTGTGGTCTCTTAGGCTGAACAATAGGAGAAGAGGAAGGTCTCTTCTCTCCATAAGAGGAAGGAGGAGGAACTGCTCCATATAAAGGAGGAATATTTGGTTTTGGAAGGAGACCAAGTCTATCATGACGAGGAGGGATAGGTCTACTTTTGGGAAGTTTATTAGATATAGGCATAGTCACATCCATAGGAATGGGTGAGGAATCTTCTTGAGGAAAGACATTAGTTTTATCTTTCAAAGGAAGAACTTCCTTCCCAAGAATGATAGGAATGTCAAATTTGGGTGTTCTAGGTTCACTTAAAGATAGGATCATATCTGTTTTCCACTTTTGATAAGATTTGAAAAGATGATCACTTCGTGGAGGAAGAGATTGGAATTGTTTAGGCCAAAAGTAATCAAGAGGAACGCTAGAAGTTCTTTCAGCTGGTTTAAAGAGACTATGATTGATAGTAACAACTTCACCATTATGGGGAAATTTCAAACACTTGTGAATAGGAGAAGCAATAGCTTTCATGGAAGATAGCCAAGGATAGCCAAGCTTCACACGAAATTGTTCGGAAGATGGAATAATAGCAAAGTTCACATCAAGGGATTTGTTACGGATCTCAATAGGTAATGTAATAGAACCAATTGCAGGAGAAGAAAATGCATCAAATAGTTTCACAACCACATCTGTTTCATCATAGATTACTTGATTCAATTGCAAAGTAAAAAGAAATTCTTCAGTAATGACATTAACCATACAAGAAGGATCAATAAGCACTCCACGGCAAGGTGTGTTCTTGACTTTTGCAACTATATATAAAGGACCATCAGGTGCCCTAATGGTTTCACTAGAATTAAATGTGATGAAAGGTTCTTTAGGGATTTTCTGTTGCTCTACAAAGTTAATCACATTCGGAGTCATGGACACAAGATCATCAGATGAGACAGAGGAATCAGTAGTATCAATCGCATTAGAGGTATGAGAAGGTAATGGATCAGTGAAAATCTAAAGATTTTGGTTAGGAGGAGCTACAGATGTATTGCCTTTATCATTCACACCAGAAATAGAGATAGTATTATTATCAATCAAATCTTGAATTTTCCCCTTTAAAGCAAAACATTTTTCAGTATCATGCCCAGGTTGACGATGAAATTGACAAAAAGATTTGTTATCAAAATAAGGTGAAGTAATCTTTGCAGGATCAATTTGCCTTATAGGAGGGAGGGTAAGCACATTTTGTTCCAATAACTTATTCATAATACTATGCAATGACTCATTCAAAGGAGTAAACTTTCTTTCTCTCTTGAAAAACTTAGAAATAGGAGACACACCTGATGCTGCATTCATATTGTTGTTGATGATGTTTTCATTGAATTTAATGGACTCTCTATTCGGTTTAAACTTCCCAAATGGTTGTTGACTACTATCACCCTTATCACTCGGAGTCATAGGATGTGATTGTTCCATTTGACTCACAGTCAGTTGATAATTGTGAAGAGTTGCGCACAACTGTTGGAAAGAAGTAAACTCAGAAAATAGGAGTTTGTCTCGAATATCTTTTTGTAAATTAGAAATAAAGATTCTTTGAATATCATTGTCAGGCACTGGAAAAGAAATTTGAGCATACAAATGCTTATATCTACCAATGAAATCAGTCACTTTTTCTTTAACACCTTGTTTACAATGCATTAAATCAATCAAAGTAACTTTAGGACTTATATTGTTTTGAAATTGTTGAATGAAAGCATTTGCAAGTTGTTCGAAAGAAGTAATAGAATAGGAAGGCAACGAGCAATACCATTGTAGGGCTTTGTCTCTTAATGTTCTAGTAAACAATTTTGCAAGCAACCTTTGGTCATAAGCAAAATCAGTACATATTGTTTGAAAGGTCTTAACATGTGTTAGAGGATCACCCTTACCATTATAAAGCTCCAAATGTGGAATATCAACATGTTTAGGGGGAATAGCTCGAACAATGTCAAGAGAAAGTGGGCTCGCAACATCAAATGTGGGCACACTAAACTTAGATTGATTCATAGAAGCAATTTGTTGCTGTAAAGAAGAGACAGTTTGTGCAAGATTGTTAATGGTCGCTTCAGTCGAAGAGTTCATATTAGACGTGTTAGATTGTGATGGAGGTGTTTTGTTATTGAAAGAAGGTAGAGAGTAAGGTGGTGGGACACTATGATAGTTAGTCATAGGAGATGATTGGAAAGGAGGAACACTACAAGGAGGAATGGAATGATTAAACAAGTTGCCTCCTTGCGTCATGTTCATTTGTGGTGATATAATAGGAACACTCATTGAAGGAGTGAATGAAGAAATTGGATTGAATGAAGGAAGAGGGTTAATTGAAGAAGAGGGATCGCCCCCATGACTGGTGATCATAGGAGGAATGTCTTGTGTTGAAGTAGTCATTATGTTTGATGTAAAAGTAGGTATACTAGCAATAGGAGTCGTCAAAGGAATAGAATGATTGTCTTGAGTAGGAGGTTGTGTATAACCTAAGGTTTCGGCACAACTTTTCATAGGCATCACATTTGAATCCACAATGTGTGCAATACCACGCAAAATATCAATTCCATTCTTATCACTTTGAAGCATACGTTTTAGACCCTCAATTAAAGGAAGAGCTTGACTATCAGGGTATTCTTGAGACATCCATTGTCGAAAATCATCAAATTGGTTATCCAATTTTGAAAGTTGTTCTACAGAAACCTCATGGAGAGATTCTTCATCATTAAGAGGATTAGAGGAATTACCCATGTCCTCGTTAAAAAGACCATTCAAATTAGGTTCCATCTCCTCAGTAATTAAACCTTGGAAGGACTTAATTCTAAGGCTTCGTCTAACGGGAATAGTGTAAGTAGGGCTTACTGTTGTAAAACTCATGCACTAAAGAAAGAGAGAAGATTTTGAATTTTAGAGGTAGCAAATTTCAGTAAAACCAGCCAACCTTCCAGATTTAAGCTGTTAAATACAATCAGGACAGTCTCCCGAAATTTCGGAAAAAATGTCCGGGACCGTGGCGCTCGGAGTGCACACGGTCCTCGCAACTTTTTTCGAAATTTGCAGGGATGAAAGTTATGATGATTTTACAGCTAACCTGAAAAAATTGAGTGATTTTACGATCTGTAGATAGGCCAAATTAAAGTTGCAATCCCAAAATTGAACCCTACCAAGATTGTCGAAAAATGCAAAATTTGAATTTTGAAAAAGAGAGGGAAACTGAAATTTTGAATTTTATGATTTTAGAGGGAATACCAAAAGCAATGCAAGTTTTGGATTTTAAAAATTGACTCAATTTCACGCAAAATTCAATTTTAAAAGCGGAAATCAAAGTTGTTGTAATTAAGCACTTAATTTCAAAAGTCACAAATTGCAAAAATTTGAATAAATCACTGAAATTTCGAATGAATGATAACACACTTTTCAGATTTAGGATAGTAAGAAACACAATTTTGACATGAATTTCAGTTTCGACAATTTTTGAATGATTAGAAGCCTCAATCCAAGCAATCACTAGACCAACTTTGATTGTAATTTTGAAGGTGTTAAAATTAATAAAATCAGCCAAAATTCTGGATTTTAGCAAGAAAATACAATAAGATCTCGCTCCCGAAATTTCAGAAAAAATGTCGGGGACGATGGCGCTCGGGGTACACACGGTCCTCGCAACTTTTTTTCAAATTTTCAGGGATGAAAGATATTGTGATTTTATTGCGGAATCCAAAGTTACAGCTGATTTGGAAATGTTTTGATCAGTGAAATTGTCGGACAAAGGTTGAATCAAGAGGGTTTCAAAAATTAGGGTTTTGACACTTAACCACTTAATTTTCAAAATCAAAGCACAAATATGAATTGGCAATTTGTAATAGAAGGGCAGATCTGAAACAAGCATTAACAATTAAACATTTCACAAGTTTAATTACTTAAAAAGAAAATTTAGGGTTTTTATGCAATTAACCTCTAAAATTTTGCCAAAGATCAAATATGGAAATGTAATCAAGGAATCCAATTTTCAGATCTAACTATGAATAATCAGAAAGGATGTTCACGTCGGGTTCACCAAAATGTAAAGTGGAAAATCACGATCGAACCCTAGTTGCTCTCCCCTCTTCCAACTCCAAGGAGAGAGAAGGGAGAGTCACTAGGGTTGATGGTTTTCACTTAGGGGAGAGACTTTACATTCAAAAGAGGGGTTGAAACCCACAAGATCCAATCCCACACAATGCAAGATTGGATGCTAAATGTGTTTCAAGGGTTAAGAAAGCAAGGCTACCCTCTTTTGTAAAGAATGTTGATAGAAGAATTAAGCTAGGAATGCATAGAAAGTGACAAAGATTCGCTTATAAACTGAGATAGGGATATAGGATGAAGCTGCGGACCTGGAATTAGCAGTAAAATGTCGATACGGCACTGTCCTGCAAATTGAGCAAAAGTTGACAGGACGATGGCGCCCGGCGTGCACACGGTCCTCTGAAAAATCCGCGAAACGAAGGGGGATCTGTTCGTCTCTGCACAAGGATTCCAGATCTTCAATTTCAGCCGCGTACCTGCAACCTACACACAGAAAAGCGAAGATGATTGGGGGGTTAGGGATTAGGGGTTTGCCTTTAGGTCAAACCCCGGTTTTGGAGTTAACCAAGAAATGAGAAATGCTATAAATGTAATGTAAAACAAGTACTAATACCTTGTTGTAAGGATGTTTGTATGCTTATGTGCGACGGTATAGATGTTGTTGTTTGTTGTATGTTGTATGTTGTAGCATGTAATGTGTTGTAAGTGATCTCCTCTTCAATGGTTGAATCCTTGTCTTGAATGCAACACTTAGCCTTGAATGGAGACTTAGAATGATCAATTGCTTGAAGGAATGCTTGAATGCTTGAATGCTTGAGTATAGTTTCCACGCTTTTTCCATCATGTCGAATGAAAGAGGAAAATGTAGTTTATATACTTGTCAATTAGGGCTGATAGACTGATTTTCCCGACCTTACGCCGACCAGGAAAGATAATTTTCCAATTTGCAAACATAAAGACCCGAATTCCAAAAGAGACCGGGCCCAAAATAGGACCCAGGGACCAGGGCGCTGGGCACCATGGTCCTTGGGGACCAGGGCGCTGGGCGCCCTAGTCCTGAAGGACCAGGGCGCTGGGCGCTCTGGTCCCACCTCCCGGGACAGCAGGGTGCAAAGGAGGTTCAGGCCAGGGTGCAAGAAAATGCAGTTTTCAGTGTCATAATCAGGTTTCGAGGTCTCCATTCAAGTTGCATGTTGCGTTGCCATCGTGAAGACCCAAATGCGGTCGAAATTGCAAGTGTCGCAATTTTAGGACGCTACAGCTTCTTATTTCCCTTCTAATTTCAACACAACACATGATTGTGCCATGACCTCCATTGCCACCCCCTAAGAGCATTTACTCCTCATATTTATTAAATGGCTAAGTATGAGCCTGCGTAGGATGAGTATTGCATTAAATTAATTGACTATTTTACCTGAACCAACTGCTCCATTTAATATTGGCAAGACAAATTTGAATAGTTAACATTTAGTGAATTGTATTTGAATACTTTTAACTCACATATTGCCTCAAATCATTGACAGTCTATTTATTTAATGGATCATGTAAGGATAGTCACTAGGCTATTAGGCTATCACTTCCCAACTAATGGCATTGAAACTCACCCTTGTCTCTATTATAATACTAATACAAAAGTCCAAGTGTTTGAATACTATACTTGTGTCAGACTATAAGAAAAATAATAATTGTTGATATGAATAAGACTATTTTTAATTCATTGTGTGCACGCGTGCTTTCTTAATCAATCTTTAGTGATTTTATTGTATGATGGAGAGGGTGATAACCTTTATGAATAACTACGTCCAGTGGAAATTTTAGTCAGTCCAAAGAGGGAGCATACTTTATTTATACATTATAGATGTTGTCATAGAAACAAGTGTTGATAGTGGAGTATTAATATTATTCATTGTGATTCTTCTAAAACTTTATGTTCATTATTCTAATATAGAGGTGATCATTATATACATATAATGATCACTAGGTACACCATACACTTTTTAATTCACACTTATAATCTTACCTTAACAAAATGCATATGATCAAGAATGTAAACAAACTTTTGGCATGTATGCCATTAAAATTTATACGTAATCAATATAAATATGATATGTGTTACTCAACCACGATATGAACTAGAGTGATTTACCTTGTAATGAATCGCCTATGAAATCACTAAGGGCATATTTCGCTATCAAACAAAATTTGATACAAATAGAAACATAAGCACAGTCCAATCACACTAGGATGATTTAAAATTATAACTATACCTCTTTACACTTGAAATGTACCTTAATCTAGACTTAATCATAAATTGATTTGGTACATAATCTAAATTAAATTAAATATCTTGGAGTAACATCGAAACATGAAGTGTCTATTCCCATCTATGGGTGGGGCATTATATTAGATCCAATATTAACTCATTGTAAAGTTAAGAAAATATAAAGAATGGATACATATTTATATGACTATACATAGATCTCACAATATTTATTAATTAGAATACCAAACCTCCCATAAACTATCCTTAATCACCTATAATATTATCCAATCTTTCCTATTTAACTTACTATCTAAATGATTCTAGTGTTTTCTTATGAGTGTTCCATTCTTCCCAATTACTATTACTATATTGCTATTATACAAGTAAATTTCAATAATTCATATTCAAAGTTAAGTAAGATTGGTTAGGTGAACTATTCAAAACAATCCGTACCTCCCTTGTATCTTTCATCCTTTGTTTAGCCTTTACATAAATATATGTCCTTCTCAAATGAAGATTGTTTCCTTCCACACAATTTCTTCAAGTCTGTGCTCGGATCATTCTTAAATGCATTGATTAGTAGAGTCTAGTAATATAACCAAAGAACCACGGATTTATTCATACTCTATATAACTTAAAATAACCAAATCATCCAATCCATATTACATTTAAAAGAACACTCTTCACATCATAAAATTTATTTATCTCGGGTGCTCAATATTTAGTCTCCACTTACACGCTTATTTCACTATGCAAGTATTCCTTCCGTTAGAGTTACCAAATAGAGTTGGCACTTGATCCTTACACTTAATCTTCTTTAAAAATAACAAAATAAGGAAAAGCGGGAAGATTACTTACCTTAACATCATGAGATTTCTTTCTCTCAACTTGATTCTTTTGAATCTAAGGTTGAATCACCCTTAGTCACAATTGCCAATACAAAATAGTATCATAGTCACAATAACATGAACTTATAATCATCATATATTATCCTTTTTAAATGTGTTCCCATTCTAAACTAATACAATTTATCAACGAAGTCATTTTGCTTTTCCAACTTTATCTTGAAGTATAAAAGATTCTATAAGTAAAATCAAACCATTTTACTCATGCAACATAATAATAATGAAGGTCTTATCATAAAATAACTATCTAGATCATTTGAATCAACTGACCCAACTCAAAGTAGTATCAAAGCATAAATAATTAATTTGCATCTAAAGGTGGGGCCTGGCATATTAGGACCACATAAGACCAAATGGTGTCGCAAGGGGTCTTATGTGGTCCTAAGGGGTCACGCATGTGTTCTAACACATGGGTGACCACTTAGGACCACTTAAGAACCCTTGCAACACATGTGCACCCCTTGGCATCTATTAGGACCACATAAGACCAAATGGTATCGCAAGGGGTCTTAAGTGGTCATAAGGGGTCACACATGTGTTCTAACACATGGGTGACCCCTTAGGACCACACAAGGCCCCTTACGACACATGTGCACCCCTTAGGACCTATTAGGACCACATAAGACCAAATGGTGTCGAAAGGGGTCTTATGTGGTCCTAAGGGGTCACACATGTGTTCTAACACATGGGTGACCCCTTAGGACACTTAAGACCCCTTGCAACACATGTGCACCCCTTAGCAGCTATTAGGACCACATAAGACCAAATGGTGTCGCAAGGGGTCTTATGTGCTCCTAAGGGGTCACACATGGGTGACCCCTTAGGACCACACAAGGCCCCTTATAACACATGTGCACCCCTTAGGACCTATTAGGATGACATAAGACCAAATGGTGTCGCAAGGGGTCTTATGTGGTCCTAAGGGGTCACGCATGTGTTCTAACACATTGGTGACCCCTTAGGACCACACAAGGCCCCTTACGACACATTTGCACCCCTTAGCACCTATTAGGACCACATAAGACCAAATTAGGACCTATTAATTAAATTGTATATACAAAATTATAAATCAATTTGACTTAAGGGGTCTTAATTTGTCTAATTTTCAAATTAATTATCATATATGCAAATATATGTAATTGTAAATTAGACATATATTGAAATTTAAAATAAAATTATAGTTGTTTAAATTTCTTTTGTGCATAGATCTAGAAATTTATCTTAAATTTGTCTTTATATCTAGAAAATTTTAACTCAAGTATGCATTTCTGACGTTTAAATTTTTTTTTAAATGTATATATCTATTTTTTTAATTTACATGTTTAATTTGATTTAAATGTATGTATACATTTTTAATTATTGTTTAATGTGTACTACATGCATGCACATGTGCATATATATATATATATATACATTACCCACTCATCATGTTTGATGAGCCTAGATCACATAACACTAGTAGTTTTGAGCCTAGTATTCATCCTCATGTGAGTGAACAGACATCACATAGGTTTGCCACAACTCCATAGGAGAGACATCGACTCTACAATTAGACAGTAGAGGCACTCCAACGTGCCTTAGATCATTTAAATATCACATTGGGAAACATGTGTGATCAAACAAATAAACAAAGGGATGAGATTATTAGACATGAGCTACTTCATATGATTGACCTCGTTGACAATTATAATCCATATGACGATGTCAACATAGAGGAATTCTATAGATCTCTTTCACGTAGTGTACGTGATACGATGAAATGGGACATGATGAATGATAGGGTTTCCACAGTTGATGTGAAAACAATGTTTCCTCATTATCAGGCCTTTGGTAGGGTGAAAGGTTAAATGCCTACCAGGTGCACAAATGCACTAGTAGAACCTTTTATCTATCCTAGATGGTTAGCCACTCATCATAGGTGGCCCAAGAAGGATGAGTTGCCCCTTTATTTCTACAAACAATTATTTGCAGAGTTTTATCTGTTAGATGATGTTGATTACACCGATTTTCTGAAAAATGTTGGGCAAGGGAAGGCCAGATTTTTAGATAAGTTTAGACGACCAGGTGCACCCTTGCTCGTTAATAAACGGGCATTGATTGGTCCAAACCTTGTGGTTCTTCCCAAGAGTGCGGACCTAGCACATGCTGTAGATAGTGTACCAGATGACACTCGATGATCCATCTTTTCTAGTATTGCTACTATAGCCACACAGGTGGATGAGATGACATCAAATCAGGTGGGTAGATATTTGTTGCACTCTCATACTAGCATTCATTATGCATCAGAGAGTGATGATCCATATGTTCGAGTAGACTTACCATCACTAGTGGATGTTGCACGGATGCATGACATAGATCCTTTTGCGGCATATGAGTGCAAGTTTATCCAGTGATCTCTTGGATTCATATCAAGTCATTGCTATGGAGCACAGGATCCCACTAGAGGATGACCCATCATTTGTTAGGTGTGTACTTGGTAGACCAGGTGCTTCTAGCCGTGGTTGTGAGCATGCATATTCTCAGCGTACTGCTGCTGCAAATCCTACTGCCCTGCCCCAGTATACACCAGTTGGTCAAGATACACCTCCACCTCCTATTTATACATCAGTTGATTGAGCCACAATACCTAGTATTGGATTTTTTGGGATGTTCACTACCATGCTTATGGAGCCATGCAGTGAGGGGGATCATGTTGTTGTGGGCTCCTTGCATGATTCTGACATCAGCAAGATCGAAAGAGCCTTACAGGCTACATGAGAGGTATGAATTATATAATATATAATTTACTAATTTTAATTTAGAAATTTTATATAGCTACTTGATTGTACACATGAACTTCATAGATTAAATTAATTATATATATTGGATTGTATTTTTTGAGCTATATAGGGTATCACGTGGGTAAGTGCACAAAGATAGTGGTAAAAAAGGGGGGTATAAGTGGACACTTTTTTTCTAAAATCAAGGGAACCTGAACTTGGAGGCAAAATTTGAAAGTCATCCACTCAAGATATGAAGATAATCAAAGAACAAATATTGTATTACTCTAAATCTAGTTTCCAAACTACTAAACTTTTTCAAAATTGGATAAGATTAAGGGGGTCAAATCCTTCACGCACGAAAAACAAACCCTGATTTTTTTTGAAAAACATAACAGAGTGTCTGACGTGCGCATCAAAAAAGTCATAGTTAGATATAGTATTTTGACAAATCCTTTGGCAAAAAGATAGTCAAGAGTCGACACTAGAAGATGTGTATTTTTTTATAATTTTTTGTTTAGTATTTTTTTTTAAATGATTTTTCCAATCGAGCACATCCTGAAAATTAGGTACCTTTTCATGCGCGAAGAATAAGTTGAACTAAACAAATCGAAAATACATTTTTTTTTTTTAAATTGTAAATAATCAAGTGCACTAAAATAATATATAAAGTTTTTTAAATTTGGATAAGTATATCAAAAGTTATTAAAAAAATGCTACACCTATGTCTATGAGAACTATGGAGACATTGGTAAAAGAAATTCAATAATAATATGTTATTATTGTTGAAATTTGAAAAAGATTATATGGTTAGAAAGCTCAGAAGATGGGTGAAAATATGGTGGCAATTTAGAAATACCCACTTGATGAAGTGTAAACCTGATGATGACAAAGTCGATAAACCAAGTTGATAAAATAAAACATGTCAAACATGAAAGAAATGGAGGGAAATCAAACTTCCAAACCGTAGCTTTGTCATCCAGGCCTATTTCCAAGCCTAAACAGTCAAAAGCGCGTACAAGGTACTTATGGTGTAAGAAGCATGTACACGCTCTTTTTACTATAAATAGTGCATATGCGCTATTGTATAATATGATATTGTATATATAATATGTGTATATACATATATATATATACATATATATACATATATATGTATGTATGTATATATATATATGTATGTATGTATATATATATATATGTATGTATGTATATATATATATATATGAATATATGTATATAATATATTAAGTATATATATACACATATAACTGTATTGTCTCCCCTTCTCAAACACATACAGGGTGCCTCTCTCTCTCTCTCTAACTCCCTCTCTCTCCCTCCCCTTATCCCTTCCTCCATACCCCATTCCTCTCTCTCTCCCTCCCCCTCTCTCCTTCTCCCTTCCTCCACACCCCATCCCTCCCTCTCTCCCCTTCTCCCTTCCTCCCTTCCTCCATACCCCATCCCTCTCTCTCTCGATCTCTCCCCTTCTCCCTTTCTCCATACCCCATCCCTCTTTCTCTTCTTCTCTCCCCCCCTCCCTCCATACCCCACTGCAACTATGTCTACACTTCTATAGAAGTAAGTGAATTTATTTCTTGTCTGCAACTTCCTCTTTGATTTTTATCATGTATGCTCTCCTATGAAAATAGACTGATGGCTTTGTGTGTGTATATTGAATAGGAGGAATAGGGTTTGAAATTGAACCACAGGTGCATTGCCATGACAAACAAGGAAACCTGAAGCAATATTTTCTCGAATGTGGTTTTAATGAGCAAAGTAGATGTGGAAAATAGTGTCAACAAAGCAACATGATGATTCAGAGTACCTGCAATATATTTTTCAGAAGGAAACAACCGGTAGGAAGAGAAAGACGGAGAGTAACACAGATGATGTCCTAGAGAATGATAGTGGTGGGTATGCGAGAGTTCCCATGTTGTTACACAACGTATGTCACCTAAAAAAATTAGATTTTGTTGTATGCATGGTAGTTGTAGTATATGATGATCATCACTTGTCAAACGACTTGGAATGGTACATACCCATGAAATAAATCAAGTGTGTAATTCTTATAGTCACGATCGATATCAGTCCTATAACCTTGGAAATTTAATAGCATCATATGTTTTAGAACTTAGGCAGTACTCTTAGGGTTAGGTCAAGCAACTTTTTAGTGAAGCCTCGATGTTTGTTCACTTGGGTTCTCTCTTATGCTGACAATGGTCTAGCATAGCTATATCAAAACTAAACTACTAATGTTCTATTGTATGATGGTCTATTCATAACTTTAAATTTAATAAATCATTTTATTAGCCCACCATATGACCCCTTAGGCGTCATTAGAGGTTGTATTGTTTCCTAAGAGGTCATATGGTGTCCTGTGACCCCTTAGGACACCATATGACCCCTTAAGACACCATACGACCCATAAAAATACCATATGGTTCCCTAAGGGGTCATAGGATGCCATATGACCCCTTGAGACACCAATGACCCATAACAACACCATATGGTGTTCTAAAGGGTCATATGGTGTTCTATGACCCCTTAGGACACTATTTGGTGTCGTTATAGATCCTATGGTGTGCTAAGGGATAATATAGTGTCATATGACCCCTTAGGACACCTTATGACCCCTTAGGACACCCTATGACCCCTTAGATGTTGTTAGGGGTCATATTGTGTTCTAAGGGTCATATTGTGTTCTGAATTCGATCTCTCTTCCTCTCCCTCCCCCCTGCTTCTTCTCTCCCTCTCTCCCTCTCTCTCTCTCTCTCTCTCTCTCCCTTTCTCCATATTCCATCCCTCTCTCTCTCTCTCTTGCTCTCTCCCCTTCTCCCTTCCTCCATACCCCATCCCTCTTTCTCTTCTTCTTTCCCTCCCTCTTTCTCTTCTTCTGTAATTCCTATAGTCACAATTGAGATCAGTCCTATAACCTTGCAAATTTAATAGCATCATATGTTTTAGAACTTAGGCAGTACTCTTAGGGTTAGGTCAAGCTCTTACACTTGCTTTTTAGCGAAGCCTAGTTGTTTGTTCGCTTGGAGTCTCTCTTATGCTGATAATAGTCTAACTTAGCTATATCAAAACTAAACTATTGATGTTCTATTCATAACTTTAAATTTAATAATCATTTTATTATCCCACCATATGACCCCTTAGGTGTTATTATAGGTCGTATTTTTTCCTAAGAGGTCATATGGTGTCCTGTGACCCCTTAGGACACCATATGACCCCTTAAAACACCAAAAAACCCATAACAACACCATATGGTGTCCTAAGGGGTCATAGGATGCCATATGACCCCTCGGGACACCAATGACCCATAACAACACCATACCCCTCCTTCCCTCCTTCTCTCTCACTCCCCCTACTCTCCTCACGGGACACCATATGACCCCTTAAAACACCAAATGACCCATAACAACACCATATGGTGTCCTAAGGGGTCATAGGATGCCATATGACCCCTCGAGACACCAATGACCCATAACAACACCATACCCCTCCTTCCCTCCTTCTCTCTCATTCCCCCTACTCTCTCTCTCTCTCTCACTCTCTCTCTCTCTCTCTCCCTCCCCCATCTTCTCTCCCTCTCCCCCTCCCTCTACCTCTCTCCCTCTCTACCTTCCCTCCCCCCTCCTCCCTCTACCTCTCCCTCCCTCCCTCCCTCCCTCCCCCCTCTCTCTCTCTCCCTCTCTCCCTCTCCCTCTCCCTCCTTCCCTCCTTCTCTCTCATTCCCCCTACTCTCCCCCCACCTCTCTCTCTCTCTCTCCCTCTCCCTTCCTCCATACCCCTTCTTCTCTCCCTCTCCCTTCCTCTCTCTCTCTCTCTCTCTCTCTCTCTCACACACACACACACACACACACACACACTCCCCCCTACTCTGCCCCTCTCTCTCTCTCTCTCTCTCTCTCTCCCTCTCAATTCCTCCATACCTCTTCTTCTCTCCCTCCTTCCCCTATCTTCTCTCCCTCTCTCCCTCCCTCTACCTCTCTCCTTCTCTCTACCTTCCCTCCCCCCTCTATATCTCTCTCCCTCTCTCTCCCTCTCCCTCCTTCGACCCCCCCTCTCTCTCTCTCTCTCTCTCTCTCTCTCTTCCTCTCCCTCCTCCCCTACTTTCTCTATCCCTCTCCCTCCTTCGCTCTCTCTCCCTCCCTCCTTCTACCTCTCCCTCCCTCCCCTCTCTCCCTCTCCCTCCTTCCCTCCTTCTCTCTCACTCCCCCTAGTTTCCTCCCCTCTCTCTCTCTCTCTCCCTCTCCCTTCCTCCATACCCTTTCTTCTCTCCCTCCCTCCCCCCTCTTCTCTCCCTCTCCCTTCCTCCATACTCTCTCTTTCTCTCTCTCTCTCTCTGGCTTCCTCCATTACCCCTTCTTCTCTCCCTCCCCCCTCTTCTCTCCCTCTCTCCCTCCCTCTACCTCTCTCTCTCTCTCTCTCTCCTCTCTCTCTCTCTCTCTCTCTCTCTCTCTCTCTCTTTCCTTCCCTCTCTCTATCTCTTCCTCTCCCTCCTCCCCTCATTTCTCTCTCCCTCTCCCTCCTTCCCTCTCTCTCTTTTCCTCTCTCTTCCTCCCTTTTCATTCACATTTTTCTAGTACCAATAGCATGTATGGGGAACTGAACCTATTAGTTCGCTTCCCAACCTTTTTAAGGCGTAGGAGCATGTACGCAGTACTTATTACTTGTAAGCGTGTACAGGGTAGTGAGCCCTTTATTTGCTACATTGCGATAACATTTTTTACGCTTAGCAGTGCGTACGCACTACTTATTAGTACAGAATGGGGAAAAAAATACCGTTGGGC
The DNA here is from genome assembly GCF_030272615.1 of Cryptomeria japonica. Classification (NCBI taxonomy): domain Eukaryota; kingdom Viridiplantae; phylum Streptophyta; class Pinopsida; order Cupressales; family Cupressaceae; genus Cryptomeria; species Cryptomeria japonica. The sequence continues at coordinate 694,185,862 of NC_081407.1, forward strand.
TTGCCAACATTTTATGGACTAACAGTGCATACCCGGTTATTAATGTAGTGCATACGCGGTACATAGACATAGTTTTAGTTGCCCAAGAGCATCAATGGCCTCAAAAGAAGTTTTTGAGGTCGTTGAAGGCCCCACTAGAAATGTGTCTACACTTTTATCACTATTTTATACATAGAAGTGAGTGATTTTTTTGTTTTTTCATGATTTCAAATAGTTGAATTGTTGTTCTTATTAGTTTTGTCAATAGTATTATGATTGTTTAATAGTTTGATTTAAAAAAATAGTGATAAGATGCATATTTATGGTTATTTGTTTGTTTATGAACTTTTGTTTACATATATATGTAATATGATTCGATTTAGGGCAATCGATATCAACCATGGAAAAGAACAAGCGAGGAACGATGGAACAAGGAGAGGTTGAAAAGGAAAGACAAAGGCAGCGTATGAAGAAATTGTGTGACATAAGAACAATGGGAGAAGAAGGTATGTCATCCTCAACATCTCAATTCGATTTACCAAATGAACATAATGCACCTAATGCAATTTAAGAAGAAACATTTGATTTACCATATGAACCTAATGCAATTGAAGAAGATACTGCATTGAATAATCAATTAAATGATGAACATACACCTTCTCTATTTGATTAATTGAATGTATATAATGCACCGATGTTAACACCTCCTAGAATCATTCATAGGAAACCAAAGTATCTAATTGACATTGATGAGAATATATTGAAGCGAATACCCAATAAAATGAATGAACAAACTTGTAGGAGAATGGTTAAATGAATATGGAAAAACTATTTTGAAAACTTAAATCAAACCGCAAGATGTCAATTAATTATTCAAATGATTAAAATTTTGAATTTTAGAGAAACAATGGAAATTCTAGGCCTAAGATCATCTGAAAGTAACAGTGAAAGAACTATTGTGAGAAATCTATTTGATGCATATCAAGCTATTGGTTCAAAATCATGTACTAAAGATTCAAATGATACTCGACGTGTCATTACATCAACCATAATGAGCAAGAAAATAAAAAAAGATCGTTTGATAAGCGAAACAAGTAAGTCATTAAACGTTAATAGAACAACATTAAGTAAAGCATTAAAGAGACGGGAAAAAATAAAGGAACCTAACAATAATTCTCTTTGGGCATTCTTGGGTAGACTGCCACGCAAAGACAAGGTTGTTGTTGATGCACTAAGAACATTAATTGAAATTTTTTGGAAAGACAACACAAGAGTTTCGTCCATCCAAAGAGATTTTGTTAGAAGGCAAATTGGGTCTACAAATCATGAGCCACATGCCAAACACTATTTGGATATGACTGAAACTAAATTTTATGAAATATTCCTTCAAAAGTTTCCTCAAATAAGAATTTCTCAAAGATTTTTTGAAATGGCAAAACATTTTTATATTAAGATTAATCATGTATGCACCACATGTTGTTGTAGGATGCATATTGAATTTTCCATGCACTATGATATTTTTTTGTCATATTTGTTCTACTTTGCACACTAACGATGTTTTGCAAAGATGCAATATACAAGCACCTCCTAAGTCGGTAAGAGAATTTATTTCAAGTGTGCTATGTAATAGACATGATGGTTGCATTTATTATAAGATGCCTTGTTTGGAAGGTTCTTGTGCTATATGTGGTGGTTTGCAACGTTTACCAAGATGCATACATTTGGAGAGCACACATGAAATTGGTATGAAACTAGTTTCTTTCGGAAAATACAAGACAATCACATATGGAGTTAAATATGGAAAAGATTTGAAGAGATGTGAGCTAGTGAAAAATAATATATGTGTAGCTGAATTTATGTAAATGTTTCAAGAGAAACTAGTTTATGAATACATAATGCATACACATAGAGCTCGATGGTTAGATGAGCAATTCAAGTTATGTAAGGACACATTTCCTCTTGGCACCATTCTCTCTATCGTTGATTTCTCTGAAAATTATACACTACAACCTCAAAATGAAGTGCAATCTATGTATTATCACTCTACACAAGTTTTTATTTTTTACACATAGCATTCATGCATGCAGATGATAGCATGGAGGAAGATAGAAAGGTTGTAAGAGAGTATCACTTCTACATAAGTGATGATCGTACTCATTCATCAGAGTTTTTACAAGGATTCTTTAAAGTTTCCTATGATAGTTTAAGGGAAAGGAACATACGATACAACCGACACTTAATATGGTTAGATAATTGCACCACACAATTCAAGAATGCAAGGATGTTTTATTGGTTGACAAGGATGCATATGACAAGCGGTGTACAATATTTTTGGAATTTCCCTAAGGCTGGACATGGTAAGGGAGAGCACGATGGTGCAGAAGCATGTGTGAAAAGAGCCCTAGATAGAGAAGAATTAAAGTACGAAGGTGGTGCTGAGTTGATAGATGTAGAAACAATTATGCGATGTTGTAAGTCTACGATGGGTCCAAGTAATCTAGGTACGTCAATGGCTCATAGATATTTTTGGTTGATCACTAAATCTAACATTGAAAACTATCTAGACTGTTGTACAGTTGCAGGATCAAGTGACATGCACTCATTTATGAGTTCAAATCCAAGTTCACTAGTAATTTATATGAGATAGATGGTATGTTTTTTATCTTCATGCATGTATTGTTTGTGGGAAGAATATGAATCACAAGAGTGGGTTGACAAATGGTCTTTTAGACCATTGGTTCCCATTGATTCATATCAAATTCCCAAAGCACTACAATTGAGCCAGATGGAGATGTCAGTGGATTTTGACCATGTATCCGACCTAGTGGATTCAGGTGATTTTTTGAGTTAATTTTTTTGCAACTATTCTTTTTGGTTCATTTTGTTGTACATCATACTTTATTTTTTTGTATTAATTAGCACTTTATAAAATGCTAGTCATGTGTATGCAATTGTTGTAGAACAAAACAATGAAGAATGAATAGATTACTATTTGTGTCATTGTGTTGAGCCAAAAAGAAAATTGACAACCACAATCATTGACAGAGAGGGTATTGAGTACCCAATAGGGTTTGTTGTCGTGATAGGAACATGGCTTTAGAGATATCCTATCAAGAATTCTGATGTTTGGTTGTTCAAGGACTTTGAAACACACAACATACTCTTCATTTCTCTAACCTTGTTGTTGCAACAAATATTCATTTGATGAAGTATCGTGGTAGACCTTATAACAAGATTTTATGGAAAGTTCGTGAATCTGACCATGAGGTAATACTTGACACAATACGGGTTAGAGTCGATCTTGAAGGCTCACTTGATAGATTCTATGGTTCAGAGTAGAATGATTTTGAGAATTTTGTATATATCTTCGACGAATTGTTCTATATTCATTTTTTGTATATATAAATGCCCATGAGCTGATTTTTACATGTTCAGGGGCAAAATTTTGTATATTTAAATGACAATGAGCTTATTTGTACATATGTACATGCAAAGTTTTGTATATTAAAATGGTGATGAACTGAATCACACATATTGTAATGCCAAATTTTGTATAAAAGCCCATGAGATGATTTGTAAGATATTTGTTTGTATAATCAAATAGCCAAGAGCTGATTTGACCATATTTAGAGGCAAATTTTTGAATAATAGGTGACAATGTTTTGTGACTATTTTGTGTGTCAATGTTTTGTGACTATGTTTTGAGTATATTTGATGTGTCCTTGGTCAATCATGAGCATTCTTGATTCTTTTATAATCATGGAGAATTATTTGAGTCATTATCAGGTCATAGGGGTCATAGATTAAGACTAGATATAATTTAACTCGGTAGGGTATGACTCTCGACGTTCCAACACTTTGGGATGCACGACAAGGCCATGCCTAGTGTAAAATTGCCCACCTGGATGCGCTCATGATGTTAGTTTGTGCACATGATGAACCAAATCAATTCTAGCCAATTTTGCAACTTTGCATTGCATGCAACTAATGGTTTTTACAGCAAGCGAAAAAATGCTACCAATTGAAAATGGCTCTGAGTCATCAAAAACCCAGATAGGCCATTGTAGAGGAGCCTCACACGACCCCACAAGTTCAAACGGATTGACCATATGTGTCCTGGATTTGAAGAAATTGTCTGTCAAATTTTGATAATTTTTTGGACTCGGGGCACTTAAGAGATCGCCCCGGTATGGTATGACTCTCGACATTTCGGCGTTTTGGGATGCACAAGAGGAGCATGCATAGCGTAAACCTACCCACCTGGATGCGCTTGTGATGTCGGTTTGTGCACACGATGAACCGAATCATTTCTAGCCAATCCTACAACTTTGCATTGCATGCAACAGACAGTTTTTGCAGTAGGCGAAAAAATGCTACCAATTGAAAATAGCTCCGAGTCGTCAAAAACTGAGATAAGCCATTGTAGAGGAGCCTCACATGACCCCATAGGTTCAAACAGATCGACCATATGTGTCATTGATTGAAAGAACAATCCGTCAAATTTTGACAATATTTTGGACTCATGGCACTTGAGCGATCGCCCTGGTACGGTATGACTCTTGACATTCTGACACTTTGAGATGCACGATAGGGGAATGCCTAGTCTTAACCTGCCCACCCAGATGCACTCATGATGTTGTTTTGTGCACACAATGAACCGAATCAATTCTAGCCAATCTTGCAACAGACATTTTTTGTAGCAAGAGAAAAAATGCTACCAATTGAAAATGGCTTTGAGTCGTCAAAAACTGAGATAGGCCATTGTAGATGATCCTCACATGACCCCATGGGTTTAAACGGATTGACCATATGTGTATTGGATTTAAAGAAACAATTCATCAAATTTTGACAATTTTTTGGACTCATGGCACTTGAGAGATCGCACGGGTACAGTATGACTCTCGACGTTCTGACGCTTTGGGATGCATGACAGGGGCATGCCTAGTGTAAACCTGCCCACCTGGATGTGCTCATGATGTCAGTTTGTGCACACGATGAACCGAATCAATTATAGCCAATCTTGCAACTTTGCATTGCATGCAACTGACGGTTTTTGCAGCAGGCAAAAAAATGCTACCAATCGAAAATGGCTCTGAATCGTCAAAAACTGAGATAGACCATTGTAGAGGAGCCTCACGTGACCCCTCAGGTTCAAACTAACTGACCATATGTATCCTGGATTTGAAGAAACAGTCCGTCAAATTGTGTCAATTTTTTGGACTTAGGGCACTTGAGAGATTGCATGGGTACGGTATAACTCTTGATGTTTTGGCGCTTTTAGATGCATGACAGGGGCATGCCTAGCGTAAAAATTCCCACCCAGACACACTTGTGATGTTAGTTTGTGCACACGACGAGCCGAATCAATTATAGCCAATCTTACAACTTTGTATTGCATGCAACTGACAATTTTTGTAGCAGGCGAAAAAATGCTACCAATTGAAAATGGCTCCGAGTCGTCAAAAAAAAAGATAGGCCATTGTAGAGGAGTCTCACGCGACCCCACGGGTTTAAACGGATTGACCATATGTGTCTTGGATTTGAAGAAACAGTCCGTCAAATTTTGACAATTTTTTGGACTCAGGGCAGTTGAGAGATCGCACCGGTATAGTATGACTCTCGACGTTTCAACGCTTTGGGATGCATGACAAGGGCATGCCTAGTGTAAAACTACCCACCCAGACATGCTCGCTACGTCGGTTTGTGCACACGTTGAACAAAATTTGACCATTGCGAGCGTGAGGGTGCTCTCGCACCAAACACATATTGTTGTTTATATTTATATTTTCGATTTTTGTTGTTTATATTCATAATGTTGATTACATATGTAAATATTCATTTAAATTTATAAATGGGCAGCCACCAAATACAGTGAATACACAATAATGAATTGAATATAAGGAGTTTTGTAGGGTTAATTCAACATTTTAGAAATTTTATCAAATCATATTCCACGATTGCAATGTTTTATATCATATATTTTTGTTGTTTATATTCATATTATTGATTACATAGGAAAATGATCAATTAAATTTATAAAAGGACAACCACAAAATACAATGAATACAAAATAATGAACTCAGTACACATTTATTGGATCGAATATCAACATTTATATATATAAAAGAAAGGCATGTCTACCAAGTCAATACAAGTATTACAAAAATGTGGCATATGCCATGTCCAAATCGATATACAATAAAAATGTAGAAATATCTACATGTATTGGTCATTCTATGACCAAAACTAACACTATATGATCCTAAACCTGTGGTGGATCATCAAAATCAAGCCTCTTCGATGTAGTACGTGACTCTGTAGATGGCTGCAAAACCACAATTCAAAAGCCAAGTTAGAATTCTTTTGTAGAAAATAGTTCACAATTAACAACGTAACTATGCATTTAACTATAATTCCTTTGGAATTTTAATGTAGATTACCTCATCGGTTGATCTAGGAGCTAATGTCTTCGCTCTCCTCTCCTTGTCACTCTTAGGAATTTTCTTGAAGACATACTTAAATGGATCCACGTTATGGCCATACAACGAAGGGGTCTATTGTAGATTAAATGTACAATTAATACAATGTACTAACATAAATATATCAAAACACTTAAAATATATAATATAGAGAACAATGGTGTACTTGTGCTTGAGATGCTTCTCCAATGGACTGAGGATGGCTCACCATCGATGGAGAAATTGTCGCTATTACTTATACAAAAAATGTTCAAAGATTAAATACAATTAATATAATGGTAAGTATTGTACGTTAAAAACAATTAATTTTACATATTAAACAAAAGTGTACCGGATCCTGAGATGCTTCTCTAGTGCATGGAGGAGGGTTCTCCATTGATGAAATAGGTATGGATATTTTCTATATGAAAAAATTATAAGATTATAATATATCACAAGTTCACATGTATGCGTGCATATAATCATGAAACTAAGAAAATAAAGTAGATATGCATACGTCCACCCTCTCTTGATCCATGGACGAATTAGGTGCATTCAACAAATCCACATAGCTCAATGGTCGTTGTACATGTAAAATAGACAAAAAACACTAATCAATCTACAAACCCCAACTAATACTTGATTTCAACATTTTCAAATAATTGTACAACTAAAAAAATGTTCAATTACCTTTTTCCCACATTTTGGCGTCTTCGAGGAATTCTTTTTCTTAGGACGAGCCCTAGACGCAGAGTGGGTACCCTAAAAAACAAAGTTAACATGAGATATTAGTACAGATAATAAATTAAACATAATTTTAAAAATCTAAAATGAAATGACTTGCATATTCCATCAAAATAATACATAAAAAGGGTTGTACAAAATATGATACCGTATAGCCTTGTAGGCCAAAATCAATCGTTGAGAGCGTGATGTCATCAATCTAGGACATTTGGTCCCCTGTCAACACCTACAAACCAAAAATTGGACCAAGCATTAAAGATAGTTAGTTTATCTTGTATTTTTTTTAATTCAAAGTGTACTATTCTATTTTAACATGTTACAAAATTTATACCTCAGGCATCGAAGTTGCAGCTGTAGTAACTGGGGGAGGAGTATGGGACACCGCTACTGCATCCTGAAATGCATATTATTTGTCTCAATTTAAATCGATGTATAAATGAAAATTCATTTATGTAATTACAAATTTAAAGTGACTGATAAATAAAATGCTATGAATTCAAATCAGCACACCTGTGTTTGTCACTTATGGTAAAACATCATGTCCATCAACTCATTTGTCAGCACGAAATCCTCAGTCGTGCAGGCCTGACATCTACTCCAGGAAATTGTGCATAGATGAGATGAGGATCCATTTGCACCTGCTGCATCATCTATCCCCATGTATATCCCTGAGCAACTAACACAAATATGTTGGATGGGCTCTATGTCGCCACCTGGAGCAACTAATGGCTCATCATCCAATACAATAGGGTGTGCTAAAGACGTCCCATGCTAGATGATGGTACCCGTCAATGTTGTGGCCGCTTGAAGAGTCTATAGCTCCATCGACTATTTCAACTCTACTGGGACAACCTGATGTACCTTGGGTTTGGGTGCTAGGGGGCGGTGACTCTCCACGGCTAATTGCCTACGGGCTCTAGGTCTATCTTTGGTAGAGCCACCACCTCTACCATGGAACTCTCTCATGTCAAAATAGTTTGGGCGCACATTGAGCACAAACTCACAATATACTTTTCTCAAAAAATATAATGGTACCTCATAATTATTACAAGGTGGATCATCAAAGACCATCCACCACCTCTACCAAAAAAGATTCTTCATCTACACATTGGTACACCAATGTATGGGAAACCTCTTTGCATTAAGAGGTAATGAATGACCAGTTTTGGGATCAACGAAAAGGCCACATATTTATTGTTTACTCATATTTTTATTTTTACTCCCTCGTATGATAGCCCATCAACATAGAATTGACGACACCTATCCCTAAAGCTTCCTCATTTGGTAATTTGTGTGGAAACAACTATGGCAGCACTAGATAATGTTTTTAGGCTAGTGGCGATGGATTGATGATGCTCAAGTTCAGATGTTTTCAATTTAAGAATCGGTCTATTGATTTTAGACGTATTTTGTCCTAATTGATTAATTAATTGCTCTTGTGTTTCAGGTGTGTGGTCAAAAGGAGGAATTGGGGGTGTATCTTGTGGTTTTTCAAGAGGTGCATTTAGTTGTTCTTGTGGGTTTTCAAGAGGTGCATTTGGTTGTTCTTGTTGTGGATTAGAAGAATCTGGTTTTTGAAGCAAAAAATGAAAAAACCTAATCAAAACTATTCAAATTAAATTCAAAATATAAAACAAATTGAACAAACGGGAAAGAAAGAAAAAAATAAACAAAAACTAACCTTGATCCATATTGTCTGGAGGATAAATCTAGCACCCTGTTCGTGGTTTAGGAGAGAAAATAAAGAAAAAACAAAGTAAAAACGTGCTATTCACGGGAAAATAAGACCCGTTTTTTTTTAAGCTTTTTTTTGACAGGCACCGCATACGCGGTTCTCCTAGGATTATTAGCACGTATGCGCTCATTTTCCTATAAGTAGCACCTATGTGCTCATTTTCCTAGAGGTAGCGCGTACGCGCTACCTTCTCTAGGCTCATGAACAACAAACCTAAGTGCGTACACGGTCATTTCAAATTTTAGAACTGCGTACGCGCTGCTTGTTTTTCCATTTCTTTTGGGGTGGTGTCCACTTTTCTAACCACCATCTTTGTGCTCATAACCACATTAGGATCGATGTATGGATATTTGGATTCTACCACTAACCCAGTTGTTCATCAGGAGACATAGGTATATATAAAGTTTAAATTACTATTTTTTTGTTTTTAAGTTCTATTTAAATGGATATCTAAGTGTTGATTAAATAATTTCAAGTGATTTAAATTATATATATCGAACAAAATGTGTGATTGTCTAGGATGAGCGAGCATTGCGCAGGATGATCCATTCATCCTGCAAATGTTCTAGAGTCCAATATGCGCGCTATGGAGGTGTTGGAGACCTCGAGGTATGTTTATCTACAACCACGTGTACATGTACATGTTCAAGTAGATTCAATTTGATCTTTAAAATAAATTTTATATATATATATATATATATATATATATATATATATAAAACTTAATAATGAATGTTTAAATAATGTACATGTGAGTTCATGTGTAATTTATATTGTAGGCGCAAGGGGCGATGTTTGAGGATTTGCACATTGCCACCAACCCTGTTCATCAGGAGACACGGGTGCATACATTATAACTTTAAATTAATTGAATCTTAAATATTTAAGTTCTATTTTTAAAGGGTTAGTTTTCAAGTTATAAATATACGTGTAAATGTATATCTAACGAAATTTCAACATTGCGAGAAGCACCACTATTACGCAGGTTGGGCTCCTCTTCACATAAATGTCCTAGAATCCTGCATGCACATGGTGGTGATTTTAGAGACCCTTCAGAGGTATGTTTGTCTACACATATGCTCTTAATATATATGTTACTTAAAAAAAATCACTTTAGTATTCAAATTAAATGTTAAATTAATATATTGAGTTTATGCGTGCATACTCTATTGCAGGCGCATGGGGTGATGTTTGAGGATTTTCACATTGCCACTGTCCCTATTCATGAGGAGACACAGCTATACATTATAACTTTAAATTAATTGTTTCTTTTAAATATTTAAGTTCTATATTTAAAGGGTTAGGTTCCAAGTTATAAATATATGTGTATGTATATCTAACAAAATTTCAACATTGTAAGATGCACCACTATCACACAGGTTGAGCTCCTCATCACATAGATGTCCTAGAATCCTGCATGCACATGGTGGTGATGTTAGAGACTCTTCAAAGGTATGTTTGTCTACATACAAATGCTCTTAATCTATGTTACTTAAAAAAATTTACTCTAGTACATTCAAATTAAATTTTTAATGTATGATTTTATGTGTGCATACTCTATTGCAGGCGCATGGATCGGGACATGGTTCAGGACAAGAGCCCGAGTGACCCATTGTTTATATGTGTGTGTGTGTGTGTGTGCACATTTTATAGAAATTTCATATATTTGTACATGTGTACTAGACATTGCATACATGTATATTAAACACATTTCATATGTGTATGTGTACCAGATATTTATTTTCCATATTTCATGTGTGTGTGTACTAGATATTTAAAACATGTGTACATGTGATAGATAGACATATATGTGTATGTGTTAGATAGATCTACATTTCATCCTACTTTGCATGTTATATATATATATATATATATATATATATATATTACGTTTTTGAAAGTTAAGTGTTTAAATGATAGAATCTCTAAGTCATTTGAATTTAGTTAAGCGTTCTAGTTAATTGTATGTGTATGTGAAAGTTAAGTGTTTATGTATATTTTAGTTTTTCATTGTTAAACAAATTTAGTCATTAAAATTTAATTTAGTTGTTCATTTTAGTTAAGTCTTTATGTACATGTTTAATGAACTTACTTCAAAAGTGAATTTATAGAAAATATCCCCTTAAATCTCCTTAAGACCACTTTAAACACCTAACGACAACATAATTAGATGAATCCAAACAACATAATTAAATGAAACAATATATGTGTAAATATAAATTAAATGAATATACATAGATGAATAAAACGAATCTATGCATGTGTAAAAATCTAAAAGAATCAATGATGCAAATATCCTCTTAAATCCCCTTAAGACCACTTAGAACATCTTAGGACAACATAATTAGATGAATCCAAACAACATAATTAAATGAAACAATATATGTGTAAATATAAATTAAATGAATGTACATTGATGGATAAAATGAATCCATGCATGTGTAAAAATATAATTGAATCCATGACACAAATATCCCCTTAAGGCATACATTTAAAGATGATTTAATAGGTGATTCACACATTGAAAATTCAAGCTACCTGTGTACCTATATATACATGCGTGACTATATATACAACATAATTAAATGAAACTATACATG